>NC_034174.2:75276112-75443612 GCF_002021735.2 Oncorhynchus kisutch | reverse complement strand
CTGAAATAATTTAAAATACTTTATCTGGGATTGATTGAGCTTGACTGTCACTACGGAACCAATAGAATAGTCACAAAAATGCAAACGTCGCCCATCCAGCACTCCAGGCAAACTACAGACGTAGGATCTTAATTTGATCACTCTTTTGTTGCTGAGAATTTTCCTGCATGGCAGGAAATGCAAAACTTGTAGTGTATTCTAAAGTTTGTAATTTCCACTTTAGTGCCTGACTTGGGTTTGCCCTAACAAAAAAACTATCAAACCCTACAAAAAATGTCCATTAATTATAATCCACATTTCCTGCTGCTGCAGAATTATTTTCCTGCGGTAGCAAACTGGCTCAAATTAAGACCCTATATCTGTAGAGCAAATGTTAAAAGTATATGAAAATATTTCAAATAGAAATCAATCCCAGGTCTGACACATATGAAAGGTTTTTTCATTATGCACTATGCATAGGGTTTGGAATAGAATTAGGTTATTAGGTACTTTTAGGTACTTTCATCCACACCCTGCTTGTAATACTCTCATCCCTCCACAGATCAAATTGAACTAGCGACTGGATTCGATCTGTATCGTGAAAGTCTCATGGTAAATCTGCGTACATTTTTTAAAGTAATTTACAATTGAGCAGACATATGCAGTGTTTACCGTGAATACAGTCTCCGCGGACACTGGAACATTGCCTTTAAATATAAGTGGAGCTATAACGCAGATCTTCCACGATACTTCTGCGATACGGATTGAATCCAGACCTATTTCTCCCTCTCTCTTCTCTCTCATGCACATTCCCTCTCTGTGTCTCTCCATATCTCAATTTGTCTCTGTTTCTCTCTCCTTTCTCTATTTTACTGTGTCTATCCTGTTGTCTGGGTCTAGACTTTAGGGAAACCTCTAGCCTCTCTGTCGGCATGACAACATGCATGCTACTGCCCCTACCATAGCAGGAGGCATGTGCCTCCTTCTATCCCACAGAGGAAGTGAGAGAGATGAGAGAGAGAGAGAGGGATACAGAGAGGTTAAGGGTCCAGATCATTGCCCTTTGGCATCACTCTCACCGGGTCCAAGGATGTCACAGTGGAATGTTCTGGATCGGTTCGGTTCTAACCCAGTTGTTTCCCTAATTCGGACCCCTGCGCTGTAAGTGAGTGTGTGTGTGTACACATGTGCACTTGCATGTGAGTCTGGCGCCTTGCAGGAGTCAAGTACACCAGACCAGAGCAGCCCAAAGCAAAGCCCTTCAGGGTTGATGGAGGGAGAGACAGAGTCACTGAGTCTCTGTCTGGCTAAATAGGTCTTAATTGGCAACAAACCTTGTTTCTCTTCCTCCTTCCCTCCTCCTTGGCCCCTTTCGCCCCTTCATTCTTCTTCCTCCTCTTCCCATCTCCTTCACCTCATTTACCTCCACGTTCACCTCTCCCTCCTTCTCATCAACACTACTATAGACTCTCAATGTCTGCATTTGTAGCTAGAATGGTGGCTGCTCTAGTGTTGAGAGAGACTGGGTCCAGTGGGCACAAAGTCCCTAACTATCTCAGCCGTGACACCGTGTCTGGTCACAAGGCACACAGTCAATGTGTGTGTAGGTCCGTGTGAACATGTCTGTTTTGTATCAAGTGTTGTTCTTAGCTCCAGCACACCGTGTCCCCCTACCTCTGATCCCTCCACCCCTTTCGCTCTCTCACTCCTTTATCATGGAGGTCAGTTGTGTCTGCGGTCTGGCCACTTATTAATGAAGTTAATTAAACACCAATTAAAAACAGACACACTCAGCCATCTGTGGCTGACCTGGAAGGGAGGGAGAGGGGGGGGGGGGGGCTGGAGAAGGAGGGAATTGAAGGAAGGAGGTGGAGGTGTGAGGAAGGGTGTAAGAGGGGGAGGAGAGGGAAGAGAGAGAGGTGGAGGTGTGAGGAACTGAGGGGAGGGTGTAAGAGGGGGAAGAGAGGGAAGAGAGAGAGGTGGAGGTGTGAGGAACTGAAGGGAGGGTGTACGAGGGGGAAGAGAGAGAGGTGGAGGTGTGAGGAACTGAAGGGAGGGTGTAAGAGGGGGAAGAGAGAGAGGTGGGGGTGTGAGGAACTGAAGGGAGGATGTAAGAGGGGGAAGAGAGAGAGGTGGGGGTGTGAGGAACTGAAGGGAGGATGTAAGAGGGGGAAGAGAGGGAAGAGAGAGAGTTGGAGGTGTGAGGAACTGAAGGGAGGGTGTACGAGGGGGAAGAGAGAGAGAAGAGAGAGAGTTGGAGGTGTGAGGAACTGAAGGGAGGGTGTAAGAGGGGGAAGAGAGGGAAGAGAGAGAGGTGGAGGTGTGAGGAACTGAAGGGAGGGTGTACGAGGGGGAAGAGAGAGAGAAGAGAGAGAGGTGGAGGTGTGAGGGGGCTGGAGTAGGAGGGAGGGTTGGAGGTGGTGGAGGTGTGAGGAGGCTGGAGAAGGAGGGAGGGTTGGAGGTGGTGGAGGTGTGAGGTGGCTGGAGAAGGAGGGAGGGTTGGAGGTGGTGGAGGTGTGAGGGGGCTGGAGAAGGAGGGAGGGTTGGAGGTGGTGGAGGTGTGAGGGGGCTGGAGAAGGAGGGAGGGTTGGAGGTGGTGGAGGTGTGGGGGCTGGAGAAGGAGGGAGGGTTGGAGGTGGTGGAGGTGTGAGGGGGCTGGAGAAGGAGGGAACTGAAGGGAGGGTGTAAGAGGGGGAAGAGAGGGAAGAGAGAGAGGTGGAGGTGTGAGGAACTGAAGGGAGGGTGTAAGAGGGGGAAGAGAGGGAAGAGAGAGAGGTGGAGGTGTGAGGAACTGAAGGGAGGGTGTACGAGGGGGAAGAGAGAGAGAAGAGAGAGAGGTGGAGGTGTGAGGGGGCTGGAGAAGGAGGGAGGGTTGGAGGTGGTGGAGGTGTGAGGAGGCTGGAGAAGGAGGGAGGGTTGGAGGTGGTGGAGGTGTGAGGGGGCTGGAGAAGGAGGGAGGGTTGGAGGTGGTGGAGGTGTGAGGGGGCTGGAGAAGGAGGGAGGGTTGGAGGTGGTGGAGGTGTGAGGGGGCTGGAGAAGGAGGGAGGGTTGGAGGTGGTGGAGGTGTGGGGGCTGGAGAAGGAGGGAGGGTTGGAGGTGGTGGAGGTGTGAGGGGGCTGGAGAAGGAGGGAACTGAAGGAAGGGTGTAAGAAGGGGAAGTGAGAGAAGAGAGAGAGGTGAAAGCCTCCCGTGACTTTATAGGTGATAAACACCCTAAACTACTCAACCATGGGTTTGTACTTTGTTATAAATGAGCTCAGTCCCTTAAAATGTAATGACTGGTGCTTTAGAAGGGATCAAATGTTACTGTGTTAACTAGTAACCTGTCATTGTGTGGTAAAACAACAGGGCATTTAGGGCCAGTTACAGGGTATGATGTTTATCAACATCCTCATCACCTTCATCATCACTGTCATCATCATCGCCATCACCAGCATCATTATCATCATCACCAGCATCAATATCATCATCACCACTATCACCATCAAAATCAAATCAAATGTTGTTTGTCACATGCACCGAATACCTTATAGTGAAATGCTTACTTACAAGCCCTTAACCAACAATGCAGTTTTAAGAAAATACCTAAAAAAGTAAGAGATAAGAATAACAAATAATTAAACAGCAACAGTAAATTACAATAGCTGGGCTATATACAGAGGGTACCGGTACAGAGTCAATGTGCGGGGTCACCGGTGTCGAGGTCATATATACATGTGGGTAGAGTTATTCAAGTGGCTGTGCATAGATAATACCAGAGAGGAGCAGCAGGGGGATGCACATAGTCTGGGTAGCCATTTGACTAGCTGTTCAGGAGTCTTTTGGCTTGGGGGTACAATCATCGCCATCATCAAGAACATCATCATATCATCACTATAATTGCATTGATCTGAAACGCACCTGCATTTGACCAATGATGCATGAAAGAAGTCTGGTGCGTTGAATGGACTGATGTGAGCGCGCCCACAGTCAAAAGCCAATGGTCTCCTTTATAGCCGATCTATCCATCTGTAGTTACAGAGCACACACCCGGAGAGCGGAGCGGAGTGGCAACGTGACCGCGCCCCGCCAGCCCCCAGCAACGCAGTAGCTATATCATATGACTCAAAGCGTTCCGACTTCATTCACTACGGAGATCACAGTCTTCAGCGGACCTGCTTTGAAGGGATCCAATAGGCTACAAAAACCGTTTGATAAGAACAACCGGGACATGCGGACGGCTTGACATTCTTTTTGACCTATTCTCCACTTGCTGATATAAACAGGACATAAAGTTGATATTTTTGGAAGTCTCCCATAAATGTATGGATAGTGAAATATTATATTCTCAGAGAATTGTGTCGACATGCATAAAGGATTAAAACACTTAAATGTTCCACTACGAGACGTCTTCACTTCGCGTGGATTATAGCCTAATCGACAAAATGATTACATTTCTCACATCTGGAAGTTCCTATACTCATAGATAGCTCTTGTCTCAGGTGCCGTAACACCGACCCATCTACTGCTCCTGTGTTGCTTCTCTGGCCAAAAGCGGAGTAGGAAACCCAACTGACTTCAATAAACGTCAGTCTTAAATGTAAACCTAAATGAACACCCAATAAAGTCCCACTGTTAGCCTCGCCATGTTGCCTATAATAGCCAAATAATTCGGACTACCGGCTGTAGACTCGTGGAGGTAGCGGTTCCACCCGAGGGATGGTACTGGATTCCCGTGGTTTGGGAGCGACGCCTCAGCTCCTGGTTCTGGAACGGTGTTGGTGGAACTACTGGAACTTTCTCTCGTTCTGGAGCCCAAAGGACCTGAAGGGAGATGAGAGCCGCTTTTCTGAGCTTCCTCCTCGCCTGCTTATTGTGCCTGTTACGCACCGCCGCTGAGGTAAAGGACTATTATACGAGTTTTGGTTTGTACGCTATGTAGGGGCCAAATCTGTTCAAATTATGCCGTTTTTAGTGCAACGCTTACTTCGTTGGCAGGTGCAAGGTTTGTTCGCTCATGCTCCACTTATGCATAATTATGCACAAAACTCCAGAGTAGCGTTGCTGTAACTATAATCTATGGCTTCTCAGCAACAAGCGCAAACTAAGTGTGCTTTATACCACACCCTTAATTGTGCACATATTTGTGCTTAAAACACTTCTTCAACGCTACATAGTCACACTCATACCACTTCTATAGCCGCGCTATCCATTACGGTACGATAACGTCTGTGTAGGTAATCAAGTGCTGTTATTTTGATTTCAATATTTTCCTTTTGTTCTAGGAGGACCCACTCCCCCCGGAGCTGTTGGAGCGGCTGTCCCGCAGTGAGATCCGCAGCATCAGCGACCTCCAGCGGCTCCTGGAGCTAGACTTGGAAGGTAGGCCGAAAGCCTCTTATATCCGTCTTCATTCAATGGCTTTATTACACAGCCTAAGGCTAGGCTTCAGTAAAGACACTGAATTGAGCTCAACACAACATGCCAGAAGTAGCCTACAAGGTTCTGGATAGAACCAAAACGGGTTATATTGCTTGCTTGTGGCACCTCTAAATGTTCTATATGGAACCCTCTTATTGGGTTGGTTGATCAGAACCCCATGGGTTCTTATTCACTGACCCAACATTTGTTCTAGATAACCTTAAGGGGTGTCATATATGAAGCAAGCATAGAACACTTTTTGGTTCTATCCAGAACCTTTGTTTCTAAGTGTACCCTTTGAAGGTAGGAGGGGAGAGGTGAGAAGAGGTGCTATGGCTGTGTCTGGTTTGTGATAGGCTGTTAGCCTGTGGGCAACTTGGACAGGTTTGTCTGCCACATAAGAGATGTTGAATTAGACAAGTTACTTCCTGCAGCTTAGCGGGAGAGAGTCAGTGAATCTCCATTGGATGTTGCCCCAGCCATGAGCACGCCCCTCTCGGGCGGGAACTAAAAGACGTCTCACCAGCTTCTGCTCGGTGATAGTGGGAGTTGTCTCTGTCCCGCTGCTCGCGGCACTAGGGAGGACAGTCACCATGGGGCACTAGGGAGGACAGTCACCATGGGGCACTAGGGAGGACAGTCACCATGGGGCACTAGGGAGGACAGTCACCATGGTGCGCTAGGGAGGACAGTCACCATGGGGGACTAGGGAGGACAGTCACCATGGGGCACTAGGGAGGACAGTCACCATGGGGTACTAGGGAGGACAGTCACCATGGGGGACTAGGGAGGACAGTCACCATGGGGGACTAGGGAGGACAGTCACCATGGGGCACTAGGGAGGACAGTCACCATGGGGCACTAGGGAGGACAGTCACCATGGGGCACTAGGGAGGACAGTCACCATGGGGCACTAGGGAGGACAGTCACCATGGGGCACTAGGGAGGACAGTCACCATGGGGCACTAGGGAGGACAGTCACCATGGGGCACTAGGGAGGACAGTCACCATGGGGCACTAGGGAGGACAGTCACCATGGGGCACTAGGGAGGACAGTCACCATGGGGCACTAGGGAGGACAGTCACCATGGGGCACTAGGGAGGACAGTCACCATGGGGCACTAGGGAGGACAGTCACCATGGGGCACTAGGGAGGACAGTCACCATGGGGCACTAGGGAGGACAGTCACCATGGGGCACTAGGGAGGACAGTCACCATGGGGCACTAGGGAGGACAGTCACCATGGGGCACTAGGGAGGGCAGTCACCATGGGGCACTAGGGAGGACAGTCACCATGGGGCACTAGGGAGGACAGTCACCATGGGGCACTAGGGAGGACAGTCACCATGGGGGCACTAGGGAGGACAGTCACCATGGGGCACTAGGGAGGACAGTCACCATGGGGACTAGGGAGGACAGTCACCATGGGGCACTAGGGAGGACAGTCACCATGGGGCACTAGGGAGGACAGTCACCATGGGGCACTAGGGAGGACAGTCACCATGGGGCACTAGGGAGGACAGTCACCATGGGGCACTAGGGAGGACAGTCACCATGGGGCACTAGGGAGGACAGTCACCATGGGGCACTAGGGAGGACAGTCACCATGGGGCACTAGGGAGGACAGTCACCATGGGGGACTAGGGAGGACAGTCACCATGGGGCACTAGGGAGGACAGTCACCATGGGGCACTAGGGAGGACAGTCGCCATGGGGGACTAGGGAGGACAGTCGCCATGAGGCACTAGGGAGGACAGTCGCCATGGGGCACTAGGGAGGACAGTCGCCATGGGGCACTAGGGAGGACAGTCGCCATGGGGCACTAGGGAGGACAGTCGCCATGGGGCACTAGGGAGGACAGTCGCCATGGGGCACTAGGGAGGACAGTCACCATGGGGCACTAGGGAGGACAGTCACCATGGGGCACTAGGGAGGACAGTCACCATGGGGCACTAGGGAGGACAGTCACCATGGGGCACTAGGGAGGACAGTCACCATGGGGGACTAGGGAGGACAGTCACCATGGGGGACTAGGGAGGACAGTCACCATGGGGCACTAGGGAGGACAGTCACCATGGGGCACTAGGGAGGACAGTCACCATGGGGCACTAGGGAGGACAGTCACCATGGGGCACTAGGGAGGACAGTCACCATGGGGGACTAGGGAGGACAGTCACCATGGGGGACTAGGGAGGACAGTCACCATGGGGCACTAGGGAGGACAGTCACCATGGGGCACTAGGGGGGACAGTCACCATGGGGCACTAGGGAGGACAGTCACCATGGGGCACTAGGGAGGACAGTCACCATGGGGCACTAGGGAGGACAGTCACCATGGGGCACTAGGGAGGACAGTCACCATGGGGCACTAGGGAGGACAGTCACCATGGGGCACTAGGGATGACAGTCACCATGCGGCACTAGGAGGACAGTCACCATGGGGACTAGGGAGGACAGTCACCATGGGGCACTAGGGAGGACAGTCACCATGGGGCACTAGGGAGGACAGTCACCATGGGGCACTAGGGAGGACAGTCACCATGGGGCACTAGGGAGGACAGTCACCATGGGGCACTAGGAAGGACAGTCACCATGGGGCACTAGGGAATACAGTCACCATGGGGCACTAGGGAGGACAGTCACCATGGGGCACTAGGGAATACAGTCACCATGGGGCACTAGGGAGGACAGTCACCATGGGGCACTAGGGAGGACAGTCACCATGGGGCACTAGGGAGGACAGTCACCATGGGGCACTAGGGAGGACAGTCACCATGGGGCACTAGGGAGGACAGTCACCATGGGGCACTAGGGAGGACAGTCACCATGGGGCACTAGGGAGGACAGTCACCATGGGGCACTAGGGAGGACAGTCACCATGGGGCACTAGGAGGACAGTCACCATGGGGCACTAGCGAGGACAGTCACCATGGGGCACTAGGGAGGACAGTCACCATGGGGCACTAGGCTAGGGAGGACAGTCACCATGGGGCACTAGGGAGGACAGTCACCATGGGGCACTAGGGAGGACAGTCACCATGGGGCACTAGGGAGGACAGTCACCATGGGGCACTAGGGAGGACAGTCACCATGGGGCACTAGGGAGGACAGTCACCATGGGGGACTAGGGAGGACAGTCACCATGGGGCACTAGGGAGGACAGTCACCATGGGGCACTAGGGAGGACAGTCACCATGGGGCACTAGGGAGGACAGTCACCATGGGGCACTAGGGAGGACAGTCACCATGGGGCACTAGGGAGGACAGTCACCATGGGGACTAGGGAGGACAGTCACCATGGGGGACTAGGGAGGACAGTCACCATGGGGCACTAGGGAGGACAGTCACCATGGGGCACTAGGGGGACAGTCACCATGGGGCACTAGGGAGGACAGTCACCATGGGGCACTAGGGAGGACAGTCACCATGGGGCACTAGGGGGGACAGTCACCATGGGGCACTAGGGAGGACAGTCACCATGGGGCACTAGGGAGGACAGTCACCATGGGGCACTAGGGAGGACAGTCACCATGGGGCACTAGGGAGGACAGTCACCATGGGGCACTAGGGAGGACAGTCACCATGGGGCACTAGGGAGGACAGTCACCATGGGGCACTAGGGAGGACAGTCACCATGGGGCACTAGGGAGGACAGTCACCATGGGGGACTAGGGAGGACAGTCACCATGGGGGACTAGGGAGGACAGTCACCATGGGGGACTAGGGAGGACAGTCACCATGGGGGACTAGGGAGGACAGTCACCATGGGGCACTAGGGAGGACAGTCACCATGGGGCACTAGGGAGGACAGTCACCATGGGGCACTAGGGAGGACAGTCACCATGGGGCACTAGGGAGGACAGTCACCATGGGGCACTAGGGAGGACAGTCACCATGGGGCACTAGGGAGGACAGTCACCATGGGCACTAGGGAGGACAGTCACCATGGGGCACTAGGGAGGACAGTCACCATGGGGCACTAGGGAGGACAGTCACCATGGGGCACTAGGGAGGACAGTCACCATGGGGCACTAGGGAGGACAGTCACCATGGGGCACTAGGGAGGACAGTCACCATGGGGCACTAGGGAGGACAGTCACCATGGGGAACTAGGGAGGACAGTCACCATGGGGAACTAGGGAGGACAGTCACCATGGGGCACTAGGGAGGACAGTCAGCCATGGGGCACTAGGGAGGACAGTCGCCATGGGGCACTAGGGAGGACAGTCGCCATGGGGGCACTAGGGAGGACAGTCGCCATGGGGCACTAGGGAGGACAGTCGCCATGGGGCACTAGGGAGGACAGTCGCCATGGGGCACTAGGGAGGACAGTCGCCATGGGGCACTAGGGAGGACAGTCGCCATGGGGCACTAGGGAGGACAGTCGCCATGGGGCACTAGGGAGGACAGTCACCATGGGGCACTAGGGAGGACAGTCACCATGGGGCACTAGGGAGGACAGTCACCATGGGGCACTAGGGAGGACAGTCACCATGGGGGACTAGGGAGGACAGTCACCATGGGGGCACTAGGGAGGACAGTCACCATGGGGCACTAGGGAGGACAGTCACCATGGGGCACTAGGGAGGACAGTCACCATGGGGCACTAGGGAGGACAGTCACCATGGGGCACTAGGGAGGACAGTCACCATGGGGCACTAGGGAGGACAGTCACCATGGGGCACTAGGGAGGACAGTCACCATGGGGCACTAGGGAGGACAGTCACCATGGGGCACTAGGGAGGACAGTCACCATGGGGCACTAGGGAGGACAGTCACCATGGGGCACTAGGGAGGACAGTCACCATGGGGGACTAGGGAGGACAGTCACCATGGGGGACTAGGGAGGACAGTCACCATGGGGGCACTAGGGAGGACAGTCACCATGGGGCACTAGGGAGGACAGTCACCATGGGGCACTAGGGAGGACAGTCACCATGGGGCACTAGGGAGGACAGTCACCATGGGGCACTAGGGAGGACAGTCACCATGGGGCACTAGGGAGGACAGTCACCATGGGGCACTAGGGAGGACAGTCACCATGGGGCACTAGGGAGGACAGTCACCATGGGGCACTAGGGAGGACAGTCACCATGGGGCACTAGGGAGGACAGTCACCATGGGGGACTAGGGAGGACAGTCACCATGGGGGACTAGGGAGGACAGTCACCATGGGCACTAGGGAGGACAGTCACCATGGGGCACTAGGGAGGACAGTCACCATGGGGCACCAGGGAGGGCAGTCACCATGGGGCACTAGGGAGGACAGTCACCATGGGGCACTAGGGAGGACAGTCACCATGGGGCACTAGGGAGGACAGTCACCATGGGGCACTAGGGAGGACAGTCACCATGGGGGACTAGGGAGGACAGTCACCATGGGGGACTAGGGAGGACAGTCACCATGGGGGACTAGGGAGGACAGTCACCATGGGGCACTAGGGAGGACAGTCACCATGGGGCACTAGGGGGGACAGTCACCATGGGGCACTAGGGAGGACAGTCACCATGGGGCACTAGGGAGGACAGTCACCATGGGGCACTAGGGAGGACAGTCACCATGGGGCACTAGGGAGGACAGTCACCATGGGGCACTAGGGAGGACAGTCACCATGGGGCACTAGGGAGGACAGTCACCATGGGGCACTAGGGAGGACAGTCACCATGGGGGACTAGGGAGGACAGTCACCATGGGGGACCAGGGAGGACAGTCACCATGGGGGACTAGGGAGGACAGTCACCATGGGGGACTAGGGAGGACAGTCACCATGGGGCACTAGGGAGGACAGTCACCATGGGGCACTAGGGAGGACAGTCACCATGGGGCACTAGGGAGGACAGTCACCATGAACCTGCTGCTTTTGTCAAAACTTTTGATCTGTTTTACACCTTTTTATTCCACGTGAAATGAACTTTAGGAAAAGTGAACACATAACTGGAGTCTGGTGGAATAAGGGGGAAAGTTTGGACAAGGGCTTGAAACATACCTTAGGAAACGGTTAAAGTCCTTCATTGTTAGGCTGCTTAGTGAGTCTCTCCATCCTACATTCTGAAGTTCTTATCATTGTTTCATCATTTTTCATTTGGTCTTGACTACACCCCACCATTCATTCTGGCATTATTGAGATGCAAATAGGCCTGTCTGCTACTCAGCTGTCTCCTCGGGGCTGGGGGGGGGGGGGGGGGGTCAAGTGGCTGTGGGCTTTATGCTGCTGTCATGCTGTCCATTATTTGTGGAGCAGCAGTGTAAGGCTGAATGACACACACACACACACACACACTCACACTCACATACTAACACACACACACACTAACACACACACACACACACTAACAAACACACAATGAGGGCTAAATGGCTGCTGTGTTGGTTTGTATAATTCATGGTGAAATTCCTGCGCGTCAGGGGGAAGGAGCTGGGAGGCTTTGTGTTGGTCAAGACATACAGCAAGCACTTCAGTTCCTGCACGTAAGTGCAGTCACGCACACACTCTTGCAAGGAACACACACACAGACACACACAATCATACACACACCCTCTACAGTCTACACTCTCTGTGGGGTCAGTATTTGGGTAGCAAAAATATATACTTTGAGAGAGAGACCCCAAACAGGTCAATATAGAGCAGAAAGGACAAACAAGGTCATTTTGAAGAGAAAGGTTCTTTACACACACCCGACTAACAACCAAAGATGTTAGATTGGAAAGCAGAAGGCTTATGGTTGTCATGGTGACGATAAGGGATTGTTCATTTACAGAGGGGACACAGTTATTTTGAGCTTTTCTGGGTTCAAGCTTCTCTCTCCATTCAGTGTTGCTCTGCTTCTGAATTTTTTTATTTTATTTTTTTATTTCACCTTTATTTAACCAGGTAGGCTAGTTGAGAACACCTTTATTTAACCAGGTAGGCTAGTTGAGAACAAGTTCTCATTTGCAACTGCGACCTGGCCAAGATAAAGCATAGCAGTGTGAGCATACAACAAAGAGTTACACATGGAGTAAACAATTAACAAGTCAATAACACAGTAGAAAACGAAGGGGGGGTCTATATACAATGTGTGCAAAAGGCATGAGGAGGTAGGCAAATAATTACAATTTTGCAGATTAACACTGGAGTGATAAAAGATCAGATGGTCATGTACAGGTAGAGATATTGGTGTGCAGAAGAGCAGAAAAGTAAATTAATAAAAACAGTATGGGGATGAGGTAGGTGAAAAGGGTGGGCTATTTACCAATAGACTATGTACAGCTGCAGCGATCGGTTAGCTGCTCAGATAGCTGATGTTTGAAGTTGGTGAGGGAGATAAAAGTCTCCAACTTCAGCGATTTTTGCAATTCGTTCCAGTCACAGGCAGCAGAGTACTGGAACGAAAGGCGGCCAAATGAGGTGTTGGCTTTAGGGATGATCAGTGAGATACGCCTGCTGGAGCGCGTGCTACGGATGGGTGTTGCCATCGTGACCAGTGAGCTGAGATAAGGCGGAGCTTTACCTAGCATAGACTTGTAGATGACCTGGAGCCAGTGGGTCTGGCGACGAATATGTAGCGAGGGCCAGCCGACTAGAGCATACAAGTCGCAGTGGTGGGTAGTATAAGGTGCTTTAGTGACAAAACGGATGGCACTGTGATAGACTGCATCCAGTTTGCTGAGTAGAGTGTTGGAAGCCATTTTGTAGATGACATCGCCGAAGTCGAGGATCGGTAGGATAGTCAGTTTTACTAGGGTAAGCTTGGCGGCTTGAGTGAAGGAGGCTTTGTTGCGGAATAGAAAGCCGACTCTTGATTTGATTTTCGATTGGAGATGTTTGATATGAGTCTGGAAGGAGAGTTTGCAGTCTAGCCAGACACCTAGGTACTTATAGACGTCCACATATTCTAGGTCGGAACCATCCAGGGTGGTGATGCTAGTCGGGCATGCAGGTGCAGGCAGCGACCGGTTGAAAAGCATGCATTTGGTTTTACTAGCGTTTAAGAGCAGTTGGAGGCCACGGAAGGAGTGTTGTATGGCATTGAAGCTTGTTTGGAGGTTAGATAGCACAGTGTCCAAAGACGGGCCGAAAGTATATAGAATGGTGTCGTCTGCGTAGAGGTGGATCAGGGAATCGCCCGCAGCAAGAGCAACATCATTGATATACACAGAGAAAAGAGTCGGCCCGAGAATTGAACCCTGTGGCACCCCCATAGAGACTGCCAGAGGACCGGACAGCATGCCCTCCGATTTGACACACTGGCCCAGCTAGTGTAGGGATAACATGACACTGACGTTGTGGTCAACAGAGAATGAGGTGATCGGGGAGAACAAACAGAGGTACCACAACAAGGCCTTCCCCCACAGCTACTCACAGCTGAAGAGCTCTCAGACACACTCCAGGCACAAGAGGAGCATCGGTAAGTGTGTGTGTGTGTGTGTGTGTGTGTCTTTGTAGTTGTGTTCATGCATACCTGTGGAATTTGTGTGTGTGTGTGTGTGTGAGAGAGAGAGAGAGAGAGAGAGAGAATGTGTGTCTGTTTGAGTATTTGCCTCTCCGTCTATATCCCATCTACTGTATGTCTACGTCTACGTGTGTGTCTCTCTGTGGGTCTCTGTGTGTCTGTGTGTGTCTCTGTGTGTGTATTTCTCTCTGTGTGTGTATGTCTCTCCATGTTTCTCTGTGTGTCTCTGTGTGTGTGTGTTTATGTCTCTCTCTGTGTATGTGTGTATGTTTGTGTGTGTGTGTGTGTGTGTGTGTGTGTGTCTCTCTGTGTGTGTATGTCTTTCTGTGTGTGTATGTGTGTGTCTCTGTGTGTGTATCTCTCTGTGTATGTGTGTCTCTGTGTTTGTGTGTAAGTATACACCAACACTACCTTCTCTCTATGCTGTCATGTTTCACCTTTAACCTCTCCCCCTCCCCTTTGACCCCAGAGGAGGCGTTACCCGCGGTGTGTAAGACTCGTACGGTGATCTACGAGATCCCTCGGAGCCAGGTGGATCCCACCTCTGCTAACTTCATCATCTGGCCCCCCTGTGTAGAGGTGAAGAGATGTACCGGATGCTGCAACACCAGCAACATGCACTGCCTGCCTTCCCGCAAGCACCACCGCACTGTCAAGGTAGGAGAGAGCCACACTTTCTCTGAACGCACACGCACACACATACAGGCACACACACACACACTTGCAGCAGCTCAACCATTCAACCCCTTTCTACTAGTCCAGCTCCACTTCTCTGTGTGTGTGTGTGTGTGTGTGTGTGTGTGTGTGTGTGTGTGTGTGTGTGTGTGTGTGTGTGTGTGTGTGTGTGTGTGTGTGTGTGTGTTCATGCCTGCATACGTGTGTATGTGTACAGTACCAGTCATTGTAGAATAATAGTCAAGACATCTAAACTATGAAGTAACACATATGGAATCATGTAGTAACCGAAAAAGTGTTAAACAAATCAAAATGTATTTTATAATTGATATTCTTCGAAGTAGCCACCGTTTGCCTTGATGACAGCTTTGCTCACTCTTGGCATTTTCTCAACCAGCTTCACCTGGAAGATAACAAAAATAAAGAAAAACACTTCAATGAGTAGGTGTTTCCAAACCTTTGTCTGATACTGTATATGTGAATATGTGTATATGTGTGTGTGTGTGTGTGTGTGCCAGGCCAGGAGACTCCCTCGCGACCGCAGCAACATAATCATTTGTATTTGATCTCTGCCAGGCCTGGCACATAACAGCTAGTAAACCCTGCCATCTTAAACCCACACACACTGCCAACTGGAAGCTCTGCTCAGTGTGTGTGTGTGTGTGTGTGTGAGAGAGAGAGAGAGAGAGAGAGAGTGAGGATGGAGAGAGAGAAAAAGGAGTAAGACGGTGTGTGTGTGTTCATGCACTAAGGATTTCCAGCCAGTTTACCATCGTCTGAGCCGAGGAGGATAGTGGGTGTGTTCATGATCTCAGTGCTTCAGTGTATTCACTACGGGGGTTATTTTGTTTTCCCCACTCCCTGTTTCCCTCTGAGTGAATGGCTCCTCAGTCCTCTGTCTATTAAAAGACTAAAGATGCTGTCTGTCTGGCTGAGCTATTCCTTGTGTGTTTGTGTGTGTGTCTGTTTGGCTTAGCTGTTCCTCAGACAGTTCACACAGAGGAAGAAGTTGTTATTTCTGGGTGCTGAGGTCGTCCCTCCTTGTTTAGGTAAATGCTATTATGTTTAGTTCCTAATGAATGCAATCTGATCTGATCTGAGCTGGCTGAGGCAGTGCTATCTGTTGTAGACCTCAGATAGAGATCATATGCAGAAATAGAGGGTCAAAGGTCATAGAGATATCCCTGCAAATAAGAGTCGTAACTATTGGAGGAAATCTAACTGTGCTTAAATGTACAGAAAGAGAGTGAGAAAGAGAGAAGCAGTGTTTTTGAAGGGGTGAGGCATGGTTGGATAGAGAGAGCAGAGAGATGAGAGGAATGGACAGATGGGGAGAGAAGGGAAGGATAGAGAGAGCAGAGGGATGAGAGGAATAGACAGATGAGGAGAGAAGGGAGGGATAGAGAGAGCAGAGGGATGAGAGGAATGGAAAGATGAGGAGAGAAGGGAGGGATAGAGAGAGCAGAGGGATGAGAGGAATGGAAAGATGAGGAGAGAAGGGAGGGATAGAGAGAGCAGAGGGATGAGAGGAATGGAAAGATGAGGAGAGAAGGGAGGGATAGAGAGAGCAGAGGGATGAGAGGAATGGACAGATGAGGAGAGAAGGGAGGGATAGAGAGAGCAGAGGGATGAGAGGAATGGACAGATGAGGAGAGAAGGGAGGGATAGAGAGAGCAGAGGGATGAGAGGAATGGACAGATGAGGAGAGAAGGGAGGGATAGAGAGAGCAGAGGGATGAGAGGAATGGACAGATGAGGAGAGAAGGGAGGGATAGAGAGAGCAGAGGGATGAGAGGAATGGACAGATGAGGAGAGAAGGGAGGGATAGAGAGAGCAGAGGGATGAGAGGAATGGACAGATGAGGAGAGAAGGGAGGGATAGAGAGAGCAGAGGGATGAGAGGAATGGACAGATGAGGAGAGAAGGGAGGGATAGAGAGAGCAGAGGGATGAGAGGAATGGACAGATGAGGAGAGAATGGAGGGATAGAGAGAGCAGAGGGATGAGAGGAATGGACAGATGAGGAGAGAAGGTAGGGATAGAGAGAGCAGAGAGATGAATGGACAGATGAGGAAAGAAGAGAGGGATAGAGAGAGCAGAGGGATGAGAGGAATGGACAGATGAGGAGAGAAGAGAGAGCAGAGATTTGATCCCCTTTTGATACTCAATATCAGATGAAAGGGTCTCTCTCTTTCATTCTTTTTCCTTTTCTTCATTCTTTCTTTCTTTCTCTTTGTCTTTGACAGAGAGGAAATCAAAAGATAAGTCTCCCGTATATCCTGAGACTCAACTACAGAGACAGAACTATGGAGAGGAAACACACACACATACACGTGTGAGTGCACACACGCACGTACACACGTATGCACACACACACACACACACACACACACACACACACACACACACACACACACACACACACACACACACACACACACACACACACACACACACACACACACGCACATGCACGCGCACACACTTTCACACGCTGTGTGATGTCCAGGAGAAGCCTTCGAGGGTGTGTGAATGTGTGTGTGCACGTGCATGCTAGCTCTGCTCTTCCAGAAACCATTCATCAGTACCAGAACAGCAGACAGTTGTTTCTCAATGGCTCATACTGGTCTTGGCTCTGTGTATTAATCTCCCATGGTTTCTCTGTGTCCACTGTCTGTTTCCCTCCATTCCAGTTTCCACTGGTGGGAGAGAGACAAAGGTTCCATTGTTATGTCTGACTTTATGATGCCTTTCTGGGGAAATAACAGCTCGAAGGACATTATCATATTAATTAGACCTGGTGGTTTACTGAGAACCCTACCACACCTCGTGTTACACACCTTTGAGTTGACTCGTGTCTCATTCCCTGTATTTCATTTGACAGGTAGGAGACTTAGAAACTCCCTCAGGCTGCATCTCAGTAGAGCCTAAAATGGGTTCTTCTCCATGTCTCCTCCCTTTCACATACAGATGTAGGATCTTAATTTGAGCCAGTTTGCTACAGCAGGAAAATAACCAGTCAGCAACAGGAAATGTGAATTATTATGTTTAGGGGTTGATACATTTTTTGTAAGGAAAAATCAAGCCTGACATTTTAAAGTGGAAATTACAAACTTTAGAAGCCTTTTTAAATTCTCAGCCACAACAGAGTGATCAAATTCAGATCCTACATCTGTACCCTGCCCTGTAAGCACAGGGAAAGTAAGTAGCATGACATCTGTCCAGTTGTTTCCTATCAGTGCAGAATCAGATGAAGGAAATGACACAAGGAGAAACAGCCTTAATTAGAACATGGACAGGGGAGCGTCTCCAGTCCACACTATTGAGATGCCTTACCTCACCTGAACCTCTGTACCAATAACAGTGTTACTGTCTCCGCTGTGCTCCTCTGGTTCATGTTGTAACAAGGCAGCACCTTTCTGAGTGTGCATGTGTGCGTGTGTGTGTGTGTTGTCTTTGTGTATGTTCAGACTTGAAAGAGAAGAGAGGCTTGTACAATCAGTCCTAGCAGGCGTGGCTCACTTTTTGAGCGAACACTAATGTGTGTGTGCTTGTTTACGTGTGTGTGTGTTAGTGTATGAGGGTGTGTGTGTGTTAGTGTACGAGGGTGTGTGTGTGTATGTGTGTGTGTGTATGTGTATGTGTGTGTTAGTGTACGAGGGTGTGTGTGTGTTAGTGTACGAGGGTGTGTGTGTGTGTGTGTGTGTGTACGAGGGTGTGTGTCAGGTTTTTGTATCCTTCCATTACCTCGAAAAGAGGGGATTCTACAGAACTCATTCTGATCCCTCCCTCCCTCCCTCCCCCCCTCCCTCCCTCCCTCCCTCCCTGCCTCTCCAGGTGGCTAAGGTAGAGTATGTGAGGAGGCGTCCTAAACTGAAGGAGGTGCTGGTGCGGCTGGAGGAGCACCTTGAGTGCATATGCACCTCCAAACGACACATCAAGGAACTCTACGATACAGACAATGGTAAATATCTTACTCTACTCTACTGCTGACAGTGTGTGCGTCAGCTCCTGTCTGAGAGTGTCTCTCTACACTGATATAAACTGATAACAGTTGAGGAATTGAAATGGTTCTCCCTCAGGGTATTCCACTCCTTTTTTCATTCCCCTTTTTTCTTTATAGACCCCCCTCTTCCCCCTCCTCCCCCTTCATTCACAGGACCCAGTAGGACCAAGGGTAAAGGGAGGAAACGTAAAAAGCTCAAAAACCTCAAAGAATTTCTCATACCTTTCTCAGGCATGTGGAAAAACATGAGTGTTTATTAGTGTCATTACGGTAGGCATTAGCACTACGGCCAATCAATGATCTGGGTTTAAATGCCAATCATGGGAATCGCCAATCAGAGACCAGTATCAATCAAACAGGAAGAGGGGGTGAAATTAGGAACTGGTTTTAATTGGTGACTGGTGCCGTGGCTGATTACATTGGGTATGGAGGTTGTATTTGGTGGTGAAAGATGGGGGTGCTAAAGATTCATTGTTTTAAGTGGTGAACATTTGACATTAGGGGGATGACTTGTATTGTCTGATTGGCTAAGCTAACATTTGGTACCTATTTCTCTCCTCCCATCAGGTGTAAGGTGAAGACAGATGGATGAAAGAGAGAAGAGTGAAAGAGAGGAAGAGGGAAGAGAACATGTTTCTCAGACTGAGATATGAACTTCAGCCACGTTGTGTGTGATGGCAACAAGAGAAGTGGAGACAGAGGACAGAGAACATATTCTATATATGTTATATTCTATATCTTCCCACAAGACGAACCTTCAAAAATCAATCATTTTGATAACGTCAAAATATTGCCAGAATCGGGAATGATGTTTCTGGAAGATGCAAATAAGGACTTCGGTATTAGGAGTGGGTGTGGCTTCGATTTGATGATTGACAGGTGTCAAATTACGTGACTACACCAACTGGGAGTTACAGTCTTTATATAAAGGACTTCTGACTACAAGACTACTCCCATGATTTTGGATGACAAGCGGTTTGGAATCCTCCCAATCATTTCTGATGCTTCTGGATTTTTCCATCAGATTCCGAGGACAGTGACTGGGATTATGTTTTGTATATTACAAGATTCCAAGATGTTACTCTCCTTCTGGAACGGAAGGAAGTCACCTACATGATGTATATCCTCTTATTTTTGTATCCCTGGTTTTCTATTGCTGACTGACTTCCTGATTAGTTTCTGGTATGTTATTCACATAAAGGAAGGTTTAAAACAACTGCTACATCAGTTACAAGTTACTAATAAACTATTTATAATGTCAATTTGTTATAATGTCTTTAGTTTTCACCTGTCAGTCAGAAAATATAGAGACATAGACAGAGAGAGAGAGAGAGAGAGAGAGAGAGAGAAAAAAGAACCCCTTTAGGCAGATATTAACATGAACTTTATTGAGAGGGAGGGAGGGAGGAGAGAGAGAGAGAGAGAGAGAGAACTTAGTACAACTTAAGGGGTCACCTCTTATGACCCATACTCAGACACTTTGAACATGAAACCCCTGTGAACTAGTAACTGAGTATATCTCTGCTCTCACTCATACATACCTTCAATACAGAGAGGAAGGAAGTAGATATCAAGACCAACACACTGCTAATGCCAAAGCAACTCTCAGGTTATAGAGCAGGGCCTGTGTTCTAAAGCGTCTCAGAGGAAGAGTGCTGATCTAGGATCAGGTTCCACCTGTCCATTGTAATCTTATTCATTATAATCTAACAGGCTACACTGATCCTAGATCAGCAATCTTTTCTGAGACACTTTGTCAATACAGGTAACGGTTTTACTAAGAACATTTCATAAATGAATAAGATAATGTTATTATTGTACTCTCTCAGTAAGGGATAAGATACTGTGTTTAGTAAAAAGTCAATGTTGTTATTATTCTGTAACTTTTCAAAGAAGCCCAGATGCTGACTTAGTTTCAACATATAAATCACTTCAAAGTTCTCACAGACAGGAAATACCTTTGATAATACAGTACTCGTGTAAAACGTGCAGTTTTTACATCTTAATCAGTGACACCTTAGTTGAAATGGTAATATGGCATCTCTTTAGTTCCCACAATCCACCAGTGTTATAAGACGCCATGGACGGACAGTACCGGCTCCATTGGTTTAGCAAGACTTTTAGTGAATAAACCAGTGAAATAGAGGAGGGATTGTGTGCCTTTGTGGTTTCTCAAAATGATATTCACCCTCTCTGCCAAACCATAAACTGCTCCCCCATAATCCTTTTCCAAACCCAAACTACAGCCCAAAATGCAACCCTCGGAGCCAGAAGCCTTTCTCTGTCTCTGTGTTATTATGACGTTACCGCCACCATAGACTGTCACACGGTACTCACTCCCAGTCAAACTCCCCTTCACATTTCCTAACGTCACAAGATAATCATGACATAGCATAAAAATGCTTCCATTTAATGAGTGTCACAGTGGACTATATTCATAACAAACAATGAACAAAACTAATGTTTGTCGGGTTGTGGTGTGGTTTTAAAAGGAGGCGACACAAACACAGACAGACTTCATATTAGTTTGAGGTTGGGTTACATAACCAAATGTTGCCAGGGTATTTCTCTTGGATCGGTTGATATAAACGCTTACTGAAGACGTTTGCCAATATTCGAAACAGACTGACTGGGCTTTTGGACACACCCACACAAGCACACGCACACACACACGCACGCACGCACGCACACACACACACACACACACACACACGCACGCACATGCACACGCACACACCAGGCTTTTGGACTGGAGTGCCCGCTCGCTGCAATACATACACTTCCTAATTGAGTGAGTTATACAGTACTGCTGGACAAAGGGGACACTGTGTCTGGTGCGTGTGTGTCTGGTGTGTGTATGGTGTGTAGGAGAAAAGCCCTTATGCTTTCATTCTACATTATGTTACAAATGAGATTTTAACATACTGTACACATGCTATGGTTGTCCAGCTTTTACTATGAGAGAGAGAGAAAGAGGGAGAGAGAGGGATAGGGAGAGAGAGAGAGAGAGAGAGAGAGAGAGAGAGAGAGAGTGCAATGGAGTCGGAGAAGGATAGGAAGAGAGTGAGATCAAATCAAACCTTAAAATGTCCCTCTCTTTCCTTCCATTCAAATAAAATAAAATTGTATTTGTCACATGCTCTGTAAACAACAGGTGTAAACTAACAATTAAATGGCACATCTCAACAATGCAGAGAGAACTAAAGAGGAATATTAGAAATAGAACAACACAATGAGTAACGATAACTTGGCTAACAGGGTACCAGTACCGATAACTTGGCTAACAGGGTACCAGTACCGATAACTTGGCTAACAGGGTACCAGTACCGATAACTTGGCTAACAGGGTACCAGTACCGATAACTTGGCTAACAGGGTACCAGTACCGATAACTTGGCTAACAGGGTACCAGTACCGATAACTTGGCTAACATGGTACCAGTACCGATAACTTGGCTAACAGGGTACCAGTACCGATAACTTGGCTAACAGGGTACCAGTACCGAGTCCATGTGCAGGGCTACGAGGTAATTCAGATATACTGTATATGGGTTAGGGTTTGGCTGGGGTAGGCCATCATTGTAAATAAGAATTTGTTCTTAACTGACTTGCCTAGTTAAATAAAGGTTAAACAACTTGTAAATATATATATATATTTAACTACAGTAACTATTTAGCAGTCTTATGGCTTGGGGGTAGAGGCTGTTCAGGGTCCTGTTGGTTCCAGACTTGGTGCATCGGTATGGCTTTCCGTGCGTTAGGAGAGGGAACAGTCTATGACTTCGGTGGCTGGAGTCTTTGTCCATTTTTAAGGCCTTCCTCTGACACCGCCTGGTATAGAGGTCCTGGATGACAGGGAGCTCGGCCCCAGTGATGTACCCTCTGTAGTGCCTTGCGGTCGGATGCCAAGGAGTTGCCATACCAAGCGGTGATGCAGCCAGTCAAGGTGCTCTCAATGGTGCAGCTGTAGAATGTTTTGACGATTTGAGGATTGTGGCAAATCTTTTCAGCCTCCTGAGGGGGAAGAGGCATTGTTGTGCCCTCTTCACAACTTTGTCGGTGTGTGTGGACCATGTTAAGTCCTTAGTGATGTGGACCTCTCGACCTGATCCACTACAGTCCATTTGATGTGGATGGGGGCATGCTCAGATCTCTGTATCCTATAGTCCACCATCAGCTCCT
This sequence comes from Oncorhynchus kisutch, assembly GCF_002021735.2. Lineage (NCBI taxonomy): Eukaryota > Metazoa > Chordata > Actinopteri > Salmoniformes > Salmonidae > Oncorhynchus > Oncorhynchus kisutch. The sequence goes on along the minus strand of NC_034174.2, from coordinate 75,420,941 downwards.
CTGTCTTGCTCACATTGAGTGAGAGGTTGTTGTCCTGGTACCACACTGCCAGGTCTCTGACCTCCTCCTTATAGGCTGTATCATCAGCTCCTTTGTCTTGCTGACATTGAGGGAGAGGTTGCTGTCCTGGTACCACACAGCCAGGTCTCTGAACTCCTCCCTAAAGGCTGTCTCATCGTTGGTGATCAGGCCTTCCACTGTTGTGTCCTCAGCAAACTTAATGATGGTGTTGGAGTTGTGTTTGGCCACGTGGTCGTGGGTGAACAGGGAGTACAGGAGGGGACTAAGCACGCACCCCTGAGGGGTCCCAGTGTTGATGGTCAGCATGGCGAATGTGTTGTTGCCTACCCTTACCACCTGGGGCGACCCGTCAGGAAGTCCAGTATCCAGTTTCAGAGGGAGGTGTTTAGTCCCAGGGTCCTTAGCTAGGTGACGAGCTTAGAGGGAACTGTGGCGTTGAATGCTGAGCTGTAGTCAATGAACAGCATTCTCACATAGGTGTTTCTTTTGTCCAAGTGAGAAAGGGCAGTGTGGAGTGCAATAGAGATTGCGTCATCTGTGGATCTGTTGGGGCGTTATGCAAATTGGAGTGGGTCCAGGGTGTCTGGCATGATGGTGTTGATGTGAGCCATGTCCAGTCTTTCAAAGCATTTCATGGCTACAGACGTGAGTGCTACAGGGCGATGGTCCTTGAGACAAGTTGCCTTGGCGTTCTTGGGCACAGGGACTACGGTGGTCTGCTTGAAACACGTAGGTATTACATACCGGGTCAGGGAGAGGTTGAAATGTCAATGAAGACACTTACCAGCTGGTCAGCGCAGAGGGCGGAGCGAGAGAGAGAGGGAGAGATAAGGAAGAGAGACAGAGAGCGAGGGAGAGATAAGGAAGAGAGACAGGGAGAGAGGGAAAGAGGTGGAGAGGGAGGGAGAGTAAAAAGTGGATAAGATGTGGTGAGAACCAGATGTGGAATTAAGATTGAGAGCGAGGGAGGGAAAGTAGAGAGAAGAAAGAAAGAAGAAGAAAGAAGAAAGAAAGAAAGAAAGGAACGAAGGAAAGAAAGAAAGCGAGACAGATGGGGTTTAAGATTGTGTGTAAGAGGGTTTGAAAGGTGAGAGGAAGGGGGTGAAATGAGAAAGAGGAGAGAGGGATGGAGAGAAAAAGAGGGAGAGCGGGGAAACCCCAGCTAAAGCCGTAGCTCGACAAAGCCAGATTAACTCTCCCCTGGGTCTCCAGCTGAAATCTGAAAGGGTCAGTGTTCTACAGGCCATGTATGACCTGCTATAAGTCTCTGTCACCAGACAACTGATCTAGGATCAGATTACCTTTAGCCCCAATCCTAACTGCAACCATTAGTGGCTGAGGACAGATCTGACCCCAGATCAACGGTTAGGAGAAAACGTCAACCTCATATTATAAGCCGAGTAGCTACTGTTCTGGCTTTACTGTCGGGTTTCATCAGTGACTAAGCTAGATTGCTTAGTCAACTGCTGTAACAAGTCCGTGTACGCTACCGATTTGATTTGATTGTCCCATGTAATCCTGAACACTGTAGCCTGAATCCCAGCTCTATTTCAGTGATGACCTGAAATGAAGGTGTAACAGAACATCTACAGGTAACTGCCTAAATAATGGTAACACTTGAGGAAATTAGTTATACAAAGCATATTGAAAGCAGGTGCTTCCACACAGGTGTGGATCCTGAGTTAATGAAGCAATTAACATCCCATCATGCTCAGAGTCAGGTTGAAAAATGCTGGGCAGGCCATTATTTTGGGCATTATTTTGGCTACCATACCTATGCCTCATAGGAGGACAATGAGCCCATCCATAGGGCATGAGTTGTCACTGAATGGTTTGATGAGTATGAAAATGCATCCAATTAAACACTTATTGGGGATTCTGAAGTAGTGCCTCTCTCCTCTTTCTCATTTCACCCCCTTCCTCTCACCTTTCAAACCCTCTTACACACAATCTTAAACCCCATCTGTCTCGTTTTCCACCAACATCAACAAAACACCAAATCATGGAATTTCTTGTGGAAGAATTGTGTCACATTCCTCCAATAGAGTTCTAGACACTGGTAGAATCTATGCCAAGTTGTATGAATCTGTTCTGACTCGTGGTGCCCCAACGCCCTATGAAGACACTTTATGTATGTTTTCCTTTATTTATACAGTGCTTTTTAAGTATGTGTAGGTGATCCCTACAAGAATTGAACCCAATACCTTAGTACTTTGGGGGGGTTGTATCATTTGATTTACACAACATGCCTACTACTTTGAAGATGCACAATGTTTTTTATTGTGAACCAAACAAGGAGACAAAAAAACTGAAAACTTGAGCGTGCGTAACTATTCACCCCCCCCCCCCCCCCTCCCCCCACTTCAGCAATTCTGGACTATTTTGTGTCTGTCCATTACATGAAATCCAAATAAAAATCCATTTAAATGACAGGTTGTAATGCAACAAAATAGGAAAAACGCCAAGGGGGATGAATACTTTTGCAAGGCACTGTATAAAACATTTCCTTAAATATACTTTTTGAAAGTTCTAATGTTGCTGTCCCCACTACAACGAAATAATACTGAAATACATTTCATTTTGTCCTTGAAACATTGAATTGCAATACAGTAGAACTCCATTCATTCCTATGGAGGACTGCTCCTACTGGGGCGTGCCAATATGTTCAGCCTCTCATTGGCCAATACATAGCATCAGTACTTCAGGGTTTATATGCATCATTGGTTGTATGTTTTGTCTTTGTGCATCAACAGCCTCCATAACTGACCAAATATGGCCTATGTCCAACTAATAGAAGGATATTTTTACGAGCCCAGGACCAGACGACGATATAAATGGTTATTTCATTACATCTAAGCATTAATAAACGATTCCAAAATAGATAAAAATGTAATATAATAAATCATGGATTCCAAACAAGTCATAACGACTTCATTACAAAATGCTTTAGGTGTTGATTCACATCCAGGAAATTGGAATGTTCTGAAAACATGTTCTGGAATTCCAGCTTCCATTTATATTACAAAACAAACACTTAGCTTTTCAATCTGCAAGACAACGGGACAAGACCATGACCAAAGAAGCCATAATACCACAAGATCAACACATCAAGACCACGTGACCACATCACCACAACATCATGAATTGAGCAAACAATATCATGTACAGCACCCTGTTCTGTCTTAACCAATCAGAAGAAGCTGTTGTCACTACCTCAGTGACTCAGCCCTTAGTGTCAGGGTAAAGGTTAGGGTTGAGTGTTTGGGATGTCAACTTGGGTTGAGAGAGGGAGCGAGGGAAGGAGAGAGAGACATCCCCCCATGCCCCCAATACCATGACATGAGAGCAACAGGTTTTCATAGTGTCTCCTCCCCTCTCTCTCCTCACTCAGATCCTCTCCTCTCCTCTCCTCTCCTCTCCTCTCCTCTCCTCTCCTCTCCTCTCCTCTCCTCTCCTCTCCTCTCCTCTCCTCTCCTCTCCTCTCCTCTCCTCTCCTCTCCTCTCCTCTCCTCTCCTCTCCTCTCCTCTCTCTACCATGATTAAAAGTAAACAGGTCTTCTCCACACCCCGGGTGTCGTACTGTGGTTCTTTATGTCTGATTACCAGATAAACACATCTACCTCCCACTGCCAGGTGATTCCCACTCACTCTCTCAATGTTCCCACCACCAGACACACCATTGCAATACTACAGTATGTAACAGAAAGTGAATGGATGCTGCAGTAATATCAGAGATGGAAGAGGAAGCGAGATATCTCACTTGCTCCTTTTTTCTGATTAATGTACATTCAATGAACTAAGCAGACCAGACTCAGCTGCTAATGCGTTGGTGCCTATGGGAGAGCCATCCCTTAAGCAGACCAGAACTGTGACCATTTTTTTCAATGTTAAACATTGTGAGACATCTTCATTTATCTACTTATTTATTTATCTGTGGTAATATGCTTCATCCTAACCCACCATAACAAATCAACTCATCCTCTTTTGTTTACTACATTTCTGTGTTTGCGTCTCTTCTTCTCCTTCTTCCTGCCTGGAGGGCCATGGTGAATAAATTGACTATATCCCATAAAGGCTGTTTACTATTGGAAGAAATGGTCACAGTTCCATTCTACTTAAGGGATGGCTCTCCCATAGGCACCAGTTGTCATAGCAATGGGGTCTGGTCTACTTAGCTCATTGACTGTATATGAACCAGAAAAAAGAAACCTATGAAATGTCTCGCTTTGTCTCTGGGCCATAGGCAGGGAGACTCTATAAGGACACTGCTGACCTTCAAAACCACTAATCAAAATCTAAACTTGACCTTAACCAAACATTTAACCCTTAACCCTGACCCTAACCCTAACCTTAAAGATACATTCCGGGATCTTAAGCACTTGCAAATTCGTAACATATTGTACGAGTTGGAAATCATAATATACAGACCAAAGGTATGTGGACATCTGCCCGTTAAACATCTCATTCCAAAATCATGGGCATTAATATGGAGTCGGTCCCCCTCTGCTGCTATAACAGCCTCCACTCTTCTGGGAAGGCTTTCCACTAGATGTTGGAACATTGCTTTGGGGACATGCTTCCATTCAGCCACAAGAGCATTAGTGAGGTTGGGCACTGATGTTGGGTGATTAGGCCTGGCTCGCGGTTGGCGTTCCAATTCATCCCAAAGGTGTTCAATGGGGTTGAGGCCAGGGCTCTGTGCAGGCCAGTCAAGTTCTTCCACACCGATCTCGACAAACCATTTCTGTATGGACCTCGCTTTGTGCACGTGGGCATTGTCATGCTGAAATAGGAAAGTGCTTTCCGCAAACTGTTGCCACAAAGTTGGAAGCACAGAATTGTCTAGAATGTCATTGTATGCTGTAGCGTTAAGATTTCCCCTCACTGCAACTAAGGGGTCTAGCCCTAACTATGAAAAACTGCCCCAGACCATTATTTATTCTCCACCAAACTTTACAGTAGGAACTATGCATTCGGGCAGGTAGTGTTCTCCTGGCATCCGCCAACCCCAGACTTGTCCGTAGGACTGCCAGATGGTGTTCTCACTCTAATGGTGGCGAGCTTTACACAACTCCAGCCAGCGCTTGGCCTTGCACATGGTGATCTTAGGCTTGTGTGCGGCTGCTCGGCCATGGAAACACATTTCATGAAGCTCCCGATAAACAGTTATTGTGCTGATGTTGCTTCCAGAAGCGGTTTTTCAGGACTCGGCGGTCCCGTTCTGTGAGCTTCTGTGGCCTACAACTTCCCGGCTGAGCCGTTGTTGCTCCTAAACATTTCCACTTCACAATAACACACAAATACAGTTGATCGGGGCAGCACTAGCAAGGCAGAAATTTAACAAACTGACTTGTTGGAAAGGTGGCATCCTATGATGGTGCCACATTGAAAGTCACTGAGCTCTTCAGTAAGGCCATTCTACTGACAATGTTTGTCTATGGAGATTGCACGGCGGTGTGCTCAATTTTATACACCTGTCAGTAATGGGTGTGGCTGAAATAACCTAATCCACGAATTGTAAGGGGTGTCCACCTACTTTTGTATATATATTGTATCATACAAATTGGATGACGTGGTACACAATTGTGCACAATGTTCAGGGACCCATTTTGGCTCGTGAACACTTCTTTCAAAAATACCCTCTGAAATTACGCAGAAGCTCTGGGAGTGTCACTTTTAACCAAATTTGAACCAATTCTGATTACAGGATGTGACATCACAATATACCTATCATCCCTCCACCACCACCCACGCCTGAGGGTACAGCTCTAGAATAAATACGTCCAAGAATGATCTATTTGTTTTGTTGAGGCCGACAATCTCATTTCCTGTATCGTCCCAGAAATCTTTCACTGGGAATTATTAGAATAACTTTGATAACAGATATTGAGAAAAGAAGAAATGGCTAATAATTACATATGAATCTGTTATTTGATATGGAAAGTTTTCCCTTCAATTGTGTTGTGTCACATGACAGTAAGAAAGGGCCTGGCTGTGGCTCTTGAGTTAGTAGTGGTGTTATATTGAAATGAGAGAGAATAGCGGAGAGGAGGATAGGGAGGAGGTATTGGTGTGTTTAGGCTTACTCCAAGACATAATAGGAAGCAGCAAGGTTTGGGCCTGGAGAAAGATGGGTAGTGGGGAGTGAGAGAAGAGGAGAGGAGAGAAGGGTGGAGGAGGTGGAGGAGGTGGGGGAGATGGATGAGAGGAGGAGGTGGAGGAGGTGGAGGAGGGTGGAGGAGGTGGAGGAGGGTAGAGGAGGTGGAGGAGGTGGAGGAGGGTGGAGGAGGTGGAGGAGGTGGAGGTGGATGAGAGGAGGAGGGGTTGTTCAAAGAGTCACAGAAGGACCCTAAGGGAATTTCTGCTTGATTGGTATCAAATGAACCCCCCCCTCACTCCTCCCCAACCCAACCCCCATTACCCTTACCCACCTCTACCCCCCTCTCCCTCCCTGATGACTATTATTCAGCTTCTTTAAAGCTTTTAAAGCTCCCCTTTAACCCCTGACTGCCCCCCCACCCTGACTGCCCCCCCACACTATAAAAAGCCTTCCTGCTGTCATCTATAGTCACACTGTCACACACACACACACACACACAACCCTATACCCCCCCCCCCATCACACACCACCCCCTTCAAACTTCTACACCTCATCAGTCCATCAGTCCATCACCACAAAAATCATTGTCTTTAGTTGGCCCAGTGAAGAGTGTGAAAAAACCCTGCCAGTTAGTTTGTTTTAGACAGACAAAGAGACGAGAGACGTGTTTAGTCAGAGTGAATGGGAGTCAACAGGGAGAGAAGGTAGAGAGAATAGGAGTCTCTGTCTGTAGGTCGCTAAGTGCTTTTTGAGTGTCGGCTCCGGTCACTCAAACAGCTGGGGGCTGGAGTGTGTGTGTATGTGTGCTTGCGTGTGTGACACTGAATTACTTAACATTACATAACCCGACCTAACATTCTCAGTTATACCAGTCCAGCCCGTTCACACATCTCCAGCTTCCTCTCTAAACTACTTGCTGCTGCTGCCTGTGTTGCAGTGTGTATGAGAGGGACAGTAAGCAAAGTCTATTAACAGTTATTGTAGTCGTTAACGGTCCAGTTTACTCTGTTCTCTGGCTCTAATCCTCGGTGGTGCATTTTCATTATCTTCAAACGCCATTAAGAGCCCGTGCCTGAGTCCCAAATGGCAGCCTATTCCCTGTATAGTGCACTACTTTAGACCGGTGCACGTAGGGCCATTTGGGACGCAAGCAGTCTGAGTTCTGCTAACTCCTAGCTAATACCACCATTGGGAAAGTCCATGTTAAACCCATATACTTGTCAACTATAATGAACGTTAACTGCAGAATATAAAGAGTACCTACTATATGTAGGAACTTCATCTGACCAGTGTTGTCGAAGCAAAATAATCCTGCAGCAAAGAGGATCTGAACGTTTTGTGCGTAATGTTGCTTGATCTTATTATCGGGACAAAAAAAAGGTTAGATGAGAAGCGCAATGATGTTAGTGTGGGTTTTCAGTGAATTCATGTAGATCCTGAAGCTCATCTGCATTTCCCGTGTTGCAGGACAATTCACAGCAACAAAAGAGTGATCAAATTAAGATCCTACATCTGTACATTGAATAGCTTATATTGTGAAATTAAAACATGGGGCTGGATGGGGGGATGGACTCCCCACATAAAATGGGTCCAACAAACCCATTTCCTTTTGTCATGAAGGGAAGGGATTAGAAGAACAGACGTTGGAGCGTGGGAGGGGAATCAGGTCAGTTTGTCACTCAGTACCATGCGGCAGGATGACATGATACTGCATGATAGAGAGAACGTAAGAGGGAGGAGGAGAACAAGACGATAGAGGATGGGAGGTGAATAAAGCGTTTGTGAACGTCAAAGTCATCAAGCCTAGTAAATGATGCTACCATCCTCAAGCCTAGTAAATGATGCTACCATCATCAAGCCCAGTAAAGGATTCTACCATCATCAAGCCTAGTAAAGGATGCTACCATCATCAAGCCTAGTAAAGGATGCTACCATCATCAAGCCTAGTAAAGGATGCTACCATCATCAAGCCTAGTAAAGGATGCTACCATCATCAAGCCTAGTAAAGGATGCTATCATCATCAAGCCTAGTAAAGGATGCTACCATCATCAAGCCTAGTAAATGATGCTACCATCATCAAGCCCAGTAAAGGATTCTACCATCATCAAGCCTAGTAAAGGATGCTACCATCATCAAGCCTAGTAAAGGATGCTACCATCATCAAGCCTAGTAAAGGATGCTACCATCATCAAGCCTAGTAAAGGATGCTACCATCATCAAGCCTAGTAAAGGATGCTACCATCATCAAGCCTAGTAAAGGATGCTACCATCATCAAGCCCAGTAAAGGATTCTACCATCATCAAGCCTAGTAAAGGATGCTACCATCATCAAGCCTAGTAAAGGATGCTACCATCATCAAGCCTAGTAAAGGATGCTACCATCATCAAGCCTAGTAAAGGATGCTACATACTATCACCAACAACTGACTACCAAGTAATCAAAGACAGCATTCTTTCTTGTTTTGCACTTAAAATATGTTTTATTGTCACATACACCATGACAGGTGTTGTTTTACAGGATCAGCCACAGTAGTCCAGCACCTATGTAGCAAATTAGAGTTAAGTGCCTTGCTCAAGGGCACATCAACAGATTTTTCACCTTGTCAGCATGAGTATTCGAACCAGCGACCTTTCAGTGACCGGCCCAACGCTCTAACCGCTAGGCTACTTGCTGGTAGGCTACCTGCTGCCTTTCACGTGAAGAATTCTATGAGTTATGAAGCTCTCTGAGAAGATCATTCATCTGGTGTTTCAGCATGGCAGAGGAAGAGCCTTCAATGGGCTGAAAGAGGAAGAGCCTTCAATGGGCTGAAAGAGGAAGAGGGGAAGAGAGGAAGAGCCTTCAATGGGCTGAAAGAGGAAGAGGGAAGAGAGGAAGAGCCTTCAATGGGCTGAAAGAGGAAGAGGGGAAGAGCCTTCAATGGGCTGAAAGAGGAAGAGGGAAGAGAGGAAGAGCCTTCAATGGGCTGAAAGAGGAAGAGGGGAAGAGAGGAAGAGCCTTCAATGGGCTGAAAGAGGAAGAGGGAAGAGAGGAAGAGAGGAGAAGAGGAGGGGAGGGCTAAAAAGAGTTTTTATGACCGTGTTGAGTTATAGAGCACAGAGAGATTATGGTCCTTGAATGAGTGGACAAACAGAACAACCCAATTCACCTAACCCAAATTTGTTAGTTCTCTTAATCGCGAACATAAATTCTCCCCATAATTCTCCTTTCTTGTTACTGTGCAACAAGCGACCTGGTCTCAGATACAGATGTGCAATACTATACGTCCTCCAAGACGTAGGATAAACTACAACATCCAATTCGTATGCTATTGTACGACCGGTTAAGACGTATCATACTATACTTCCTCTAATTCGTACAATATTGTACGACGGCTATTCCATCCATAATGTAACCTAGCATATCGTACTAAATGGAGTGTCACAGATTTACCTACAGAATAATACAAATTGCCCTGAGACCACATTGGACATGCAAAGTTGAAGATCACTAGACTGAGGATCACGGTCAAACACACCCGCATACACATTCACAAGCATAGACACACACACACACTCACAACCACCGGTCTGGTAGCATGCATTGTTCTTAGGCACTACACGTGTATTGAATTCTATTACTCAGTCACTACAAACACTTCTAGTTCATCAATCCTCCGCAGACACTTTCAGAACACATTTCAAACGTGAGAAACAAAGACGGCATCCAACTGTTGCATCCAGCTACATGCTTTCCATTTCCTGTCCAGAGATATTTGTTGATGTTGTAAATAGAACAGGACTTAACTAGGCCTATCTCAACCTCCATCTGCCGGTGTGGACACCAAAGTGCCCATGTGAATGCTGAGGCTGGGGATCATGCTTCAGTGAAGTCCTCACAAAGGAAGGTCGAGTTAAAAGTCAAAGCCGCGCAGCGACCCATCAAACAGAGCCACAGTCCTCTGCTCTACACCACCCATAAACCATCTTCCTCGGACAACACAGAGGACAAAAGAGAAGGCAGGTGAAAGAAAGAAAGACTCACGATAAACATCTATACATCCTCCTCTTCTCCTTGTCCTCCTCCATCTCCCTGACTTGAAAAGAAAGACAAAAAGGATGGAGAAAGTAGAGAGAGAATCTTAAGAGCACAACCTTGAAAGAGCAGGATCTTGTCAATGTGGATTCAAGTCCATTTCTTGCATACCTCAGATAATGTGTTGCTATTTATGACTATTTCACTTACCTGAATCACTTACCTATTGAAAAGAGGCAGGGCCTCAGTTTAAACATACAGTTAATAGGAAAGAAGATGAATTGATATAAAGGTACTGACCATTCATTCATCCACTTCCACATCGAGGCTCTTTTCTTAACCTCCGACCTTTAACTGGTGACCCCTGACCTCTGGCTTTGTCCACCAGTCAGGTGCCAGCTTGCCCTCCGTACAGAGACGAGATTCCACGGAGGCGCTTTCACACATGGGGGGCGAGAGAGGGGGGAGAGAGGAGGGAGGAAGGGGGAAGGGGAATCTTACCTCAACAAAGAGAAGGGACACCAATCACTGCCCTGTCAGCCCCCCTCCCTCTCCCACACACACACAAAAGCATGCAGGCATTCAAGCTAACAGCCTACTCTGTGCTCTGCAGGCTCTCTCTCTCTCTTTCTCTCTCTTTCTTTCTTTCTTTCTTTCTTTCTTTCTTTCTTTCTCGCTTCCTCTCTGTCTCTCGTGCCTCTCCATCACTCTCTCTCTCTCTGTCCACCTCTGTCTCTCTCCTCCTCTCTGTCTCTCTCCTCCTCTCTGTCTCTCTCTTTTTTCTCTCTCCCTCCTCTCTCTATTCTCTCTCCCTCACTCACTCACTGACTCACTCACTGACTCACTCACTGACTCACTCACTCACTCACTCACTCACTCACTCACTCACTCACTCACTCACTCACTCACTCACTCACTCACTCACTCACTCTCCTCCTCTCTCTCTCCTCTCGCTCTCCTCCTCTCATTCTCCCTCCTCCTCTCTCCTCTCCCTGTCCTAAAGCCCATACAGCCCTCAGGCTTTCCTACAGTTCTGATGTCTCTGTGTCTTAATCTCCATAGGCTTATTAGGGAGACATGAAAGACACTACGGCTCCACACACAGAAACACACACACACACACACAGCTTAGAGGAGACATGAAAGAGAGACACTTTGCTCTTCACTTCACTTCTGTCCTGCTGTTTGATCCTGTATACTGAGCTCCAAAATCCTCTTCATCGACAGGATGGGGGAGAAAGGGGGAGGAGGGGGAGTAGGGAGGAGAAGGGGGGGGGGGACAAAATAAAAAGACTCAGGAACAAAGAGAAGAGAGTAGCTTGGCCAATATGAAAGTCTGATGCCAGAGTTGAGGTAACTTGACTTGGCTCCTGGTTTAATGTTGTTTTGAAATGGTGATGAGAGAAGAGGGGATAAATGAGAGTAGAGAGAGAGAATGAAATGGAGAGAGAAATACAGAAATACTATACAGTATATAGAGAGAAGAGAGAGATACAGAGAGAGAGAGAGAGAGAGAGAGAGAGAGAGAGAGAGAGAGAGAGAGAGAGAGAGCAAGTGCAAAGGAGAGAGAGAGAGAGAGAGATAGATAGATAGATAGATAGATAGATAGATAGATAGATAGATAGATAGATAGATAGATAGATAGATAGATAGATAGATAGATAGATAGATAGATAGATAGATAGATAGATAGATAGATAGATAGATAGATAGATAGATAGATAGATAGATAGATAGATAGATAGATAGATAGCGAAAGAGAGTTAGAGTGAGAGAGCGAGACGGGGAGAAAGGTTGTAGAGATATGTCTGATATTGAAACCATGTCTGATATTGAAACCATGTCTGATATTGAAACCATGTGGCCATGTGAAAAGGAAGAAGTCATCATTTAGGGTAAAGTTCCAGTACAATATCCAAGAACATATAGGATCTCTGTTGTTCTACGTACAGTATACATGTACCTACAGCACCACTGGAAGAAGGGAGGAAAGAAAAAGAGGACAACAGGATGAATGAGAGGGCAGGACAGGAGCGGAAAGATATCCCATTGTTTTGATATCTCTGTCTGATGCGTGTCTGAAATTCTTTGGCAATAGCAAATCATCATCCTGCCAATACAGTAAAGGGATTTCTGATGAAAAGAGGGAAGAACAGACGAACAAAGAAACCGAGAAGAGGAGGAAATGGAGGCAGCAGATATGGGGCTTCAGTTATTGGACCCCTCAGGTGTGTGCATGTGTGCCTGCGTGAATTTCTGTTTGTGTGTGTGTGTGTGTGTGTGTGTGTGTGTGTGTGTGTGTGTGTGTGTGTGTGTGTGTGTGTGTGTGTGTGTGTGTGTGTGTGTGTGTGTGTGTGTGTGTGTGTGTGAGAGAGAGAGAGAGAGAGAGAGAGAGAGAGAGATCAAGAGAGAAAGCGGCAAGAGCACGAGAATGAAAAGAGAAAGGAGTCCTGTTCATATCATAAAGACAGTTCAATTTATGACTGGATTTGATGGGATTTCCAGTGGTCTGTATGACTGGGGCTGACTGGGGGTTATGGTAAAGCTATACTATAGCTGTTGTGCAATACCTTGATGTCCTGTCATGCACACTGTCCACTGCATGCCGTGCCTGGACCTAAGCTCTGGCCAGATGTCGTTTTGGGATCTAAGCCATCAATACCCTGCATCCTCTTCCTCCGTCCTCCTCTTCCATCCTCCTCCTCTGTCCTCCTCTTCCATCCTACTCCTCCGTCCTCCGTCCTCCTCTTCCATCATCCTCCTCCGTCCTCCGTCCTCCTCTTCCATCATCATCTTCCATCCTCCTCCTCCATCCTCCTCTTCCATCATCCTCCTCCATCCTCCGTCCTCCTCCATCCTCCTCTTCCATCCTCCTCCTCCGTCCTCCGTCCTCCGTCCTCCGTCCTCCGTCCTCCGTCCTCCTCCTCCATCTTCCTCTTCCATCCTCCTCCTCCGTCCTCCGTCCTCCTCCTCCATCCTCCTCTTCCATCCTCCTCCTCCGTCCTCCGTCCTCCTCCTCCGTCCTCCTCTTCCATCATCCTCTTCCATCCTCCTCCTCCATCCTCCTCTTCCATCTTCCTCCTCCGTCCTCCGTCCTCCTCTTCCATCATCCTCCTCCGTCCTCCTCTTCCATCATCCTCTTCCATCCTCTTCCATCCTCCTCCTCCGTCCTCCCTCCTCCGTACTCCGTCCTCCTCTTCCATCCTCCTTTTCCATCCTCCTCCTCCGTCCTCCATCCTCCATCATCCTCTTCCATCCTTCTCCTCCATCCTCCTTCCATCCTCCTCTTCCATCCTTCTCCTCCATCCTCCTTCCATCCTCCTCCTCCATCCTACTCCTCCGTCCTCCGCCCTCCTCTTCCATCTTCCTCCTCCGTCCTCTGCCCTCCTCTTCCATCTTCCTCCTCCGTCCTCCATCATCCTCTTCCATCCTTCTCCTCCATCCTCCTTCCATCCTCCTCTTCCATCCTTCTCCTCCATCCTCCTCTTCCATCCTTCTCCTCCATCCTCCTCTTCCATCCTCCTCCTCCGTCCTACTCCTCCGTCCTCCTCTTCCATCCTCCTCCTCTGTCCTCCTCCTCTGTCCTCCTCCTCCATCCTCCTCTTCCATCCTCCTCTTCCATCCCCCTCCTCTGTCCTCCTCTTCCACCCATCTTCATCCCTTCTTTCTCATCTTCTTCACTGAAGTTCAGGGGAGCCCAACGTGCTTTATCAGTAATCGCATATCTCTGACATTCTATGGCATCACCAAGTAATCAAGCTGTGTATTCTGTATGTTGGAAAGGGAGGAGAAGGAGGTTATGTTGTGTGTATAAATATTTACTACACATTGCGGATATGTTGTAGGCTATCTGATCAGGCATTAGGGGCAAATCAAAAGTCCTGATTGGTTAAAACCACTTCCTGTACCACAGTGAGTCATCAGCATTATCAAGATGGATCCACTCTACTCAGACAGGGGTCAACGACTACCACCCTCTGTAATTTGTACACGGTCTGCGCTCCCACAGTGTGTGTGTGTGTGTGTGTGTCTAATTTGGAAAAGCAGACCTCTTCCACAGGCCTAACCACCAAGCAGTTCCCAGGAACTTCCTTCCTATCTCTCCATCTCCTCCAGACCAAAGGCCTGGGTGAAGCCTGGGGCTCGTGGCACTCTGGGATCCCAGTCCCTTACCTCCCAGACCCTCACTGCCCAGCCCATCCCTTTGACCTTCCCCCTGGGGTGGTTGTTAAGCTATGTGGCCTCCAGCTACAGGTAGGGTCTTCACCTCCTTTTGCTCCTCCTCTTTTAACCTCCACCTCTCTTTTCTCTATCGCTTCTCCCATGAGACCACCAACGCCTTCAGCTCGTTTTTCTAGCCTCGGGTAGGTTTTTCTGGGCAGGTCGGCCTATGTCTTCTGTCTCTCTCTCTCTCTCTCTCTCTCTCTCTCTCCCTCTCTCTCTCTCTCTCTCTCCCTCTCTCTCTCTCTCTCTCTCTCTCTCTCGTTGAGCACTTCACATACCAAGTGGAGACATAAGCCATTAGAGATGTTTGTCTTGTCTCTCAGGTTGAGAGAGAGGTGAAAAGTGTGGAGAGGAGGGAGGGCCAGGGAGGGGGGTTAGAAGTGCAGAAAACCCAGGCCGTGGCAGGATGTTAGGCTAGGTGAAGAGTTTTGTCAACAGGACAAGCTGTAGTACCATATACATGTCATTCTTCTGTTTGAGTCCACTTGTCTTGTTCCTTGTAGCCAGCCTCTCTCTGCTTGTCTCGGACAATGGTAACAGTTGTTATATGTTCCAGCTTGGCATGGCGACCTCAAAGGGTTGTGGTGACAGATGGCCTGTCTGTGTTGAGGCTGAGCACAGTCCATTTCCTGGATGCTAGAGATGAAAAGTGGAAGTGAGTGACAAAGGGAGTGAAGAAGAGGAGGGCTGTGGGGAAGATCTTTCAACAGTATCCCGCCGTCTCCTCCCCTCTCCTTCCTTCTCCTTCCCTCCACTGCCATCCTCCTCCTCCATCTCTACTTTTAAGCCCCTACAACTCTGATGTCTTGTGGCTGATTTTTCAAATCACTGAAACATGTGAGTCAGGCCTGGTCTCTTTTTAGAACCAGAGTCAAATGTTTTGTGGTTTGCCAAAGGGTTTCCACCAGGGAACATATTCACATTACAGTGATACAAATCCACAAATCCGGAGCCTTGATAAGTAAAGTAGCTCCGCGGACATGGTTCCCCCACAGCTATTAAAATCAGCAGAGGCAGTTTTGGGTGTGTGTGTGTGTGTGTGTGTGTGTGTGTGTGTGTGTGTGTGTGTGTGTGTGTGTGTGTGTGTGTGTGTGTGCTAAAGGGGAACCAGACAAGGACCCAGGAGAGACCCAAAGCGGACCACCCACTCACACATAACTCAGAAATGGTGCTCTCACGAACTGGCATTGCAAAAAAATAAAAATGTTGGCCAACATTCCCATTCATTCCCAGTCAATTGGTCTGTTCTGCTCATAATACCCAGAACACACAGTACAGACAGACAGTACCTGGACTCAGTGAGCTGACTCTGTCTGGAGCTAGTTTGGAAAACTATCCTCAGGATATGTAACATGGTCATCCAACATACTGTTATGCATAGATACAACTGATATCACCCCTCAAAGGAATGTGTGTCCTTACCTTTTTCATTGTCCTGGGTGACTCCATTTGTTCAGGCCTGGATACCTGACTGCAATAAATAACTTGGTCACGCATTGATTCTTTGCATCTACAGGAAACCTCTTCTGAAGTCACATTCTGATGCTATTGTAAAGCTATTGCGAAGCTCAATGCCTTAGGGCAGGGTTAGGTCCATTTTAATTCAGTCAATTTGGGAAGTAATTCCCATTCCAAATTGGAAGAAGAAATGACCCCAACCCTGCCCTAGGATTCATGACCCCAACCCTGCCCTAGGATTCATGACCCCAACCCTGCCCTAGGATTCATGACCCCAACCCTGCCCTAGGATTCATGACCCCAACCCTGCCCTAGGATTCATGACCCCAACCCTGTCCTAGGATTCATGACCCCAACCCTGTCCTAGGATTCATGACCCCAACCCTGCCCTAGGATTCATGACCCCAACCCTGCCCTAGGATTCATGACCCCAACCCTGTCCTAGGATTCATGACCCTAACCCTGCCCTAGGATTCATGACCCCAACCCTGCCCTAGGATTCATGAGCCCCAACAAAGGAAATTACCCTAACACCCTGACCTGACCGCAACGATCAGGTCTTACCTGATGACCCTAACACCCTGACCTGAAGCAGTAACACCTCCTCAACGATCAGGTCTATTCTGATGACCCTAACACCCTGACCTGAAGCAGTAACACCTCCTCAACGATCAGGTCTATTCTGATGACCCTAACACCCTGACCTGAAGCAGTAACACCTCCTCAACGATCAGGTCTATTCTGATGACCCTAACACCCTGACCTGAAGCAGTAACACCTCCTCAACGATCAGGTCTATTCTGATGACCCTAACACCCTGACCTGAAGCAGTAACACCTCCTCAACGATCAGGTCTATTCTGATGACCCTAACACCCTCACCTGAAGCAGTAACACCTCCTCAACGATCAGGTCTATTCTGATGACCCTAACACCCTGACCTGAAGCAGTAACACCTCCTCAACGATCAGGTCTATTCTGATGACCCTAACACCCTGACCTGAAGCAGTAACACCTCCTCAACGATCAGGTCTTACCTGATGACCCATGGCCTAACGTAGGTAGTATACATCAGTGGTTCAGCGGGGTCAACCTTCAGATCCAGATGGACTGTTTGTACTGTGTGTGTGTGTGTGTGTGTGTGTGTGTGTGTGTGTGTGTGTGTGTGTGTGTGTGTGTGTGTGTGTGTGCGTGTGTGCGTGCGTGCGTGCGTGCGTGCGTGCGTGCGTGTGTGTGTGCGTGCATACATGTTTAGTGTTAGTTGTTTAATCAGTGATATAGTAGCAGTGGTTAAGGTCTTGGTCTGGTCATGTTACCTGATGGAATGCGGTCGTCTTGACCACACCAGAATGACTCACAGGTGTGGAATCTTATTATTTGACCCGTAGGTGTTTATCTAGATAATCAGTCTTTTAGACTCAATCATTTAGCAAAGCCTCTGTCCACTTTGGGTTAAGGCTATACACTCACTCTCTCTCTCTCTCTCTCTATCTCTCTATCTCTCTATCTCACTCACACACACCAATGCACACACACACTCCCTCTCTCTCTCTCTCTCTCTCTCTCTCTCTCTCTCTCTCTCTCTCTCTCTCACTGTTCTCTCTCAAAAAACACACAGACTAACTCCCACCATTAGTGCGAAGTCCGTAGTACTTAAATAAATCTTTGAGAAAGGAGAAAGGCAGTCTTTGTGTGGCCATATTGCGTCACCTAATCTGCAGAATCAACAGCGGAGGTTTCTTTCAGGCCCCTGCGGTTCTGTGGTGGCGGGCCTGTTTGGGGTGACTGCCACGGGGCTGGCCATACATGTCTTTGGGGTCCCTCTGGTTCTGCTCCCAGCCACTGTGGTGTGAGTGTGTGAGTGTGTGTGTGTTTATGAATGAGTGATGTCCTATGCACACTTTGACTCAAGCACATAGTCCTAGCAATGGAGCATCCATCCATCAGATTCTCACCCGATCCTTAGTTCTGTCCCTCACTGTCACAGAGAGAACTAACGTCAACCTACTGAAGTACACACCACCCTTTGGCCTTGGCTTTGAGTAAATAGCACCACCTATAGGGACAACAATGAAATTACATAATGAGTGATTGACTGACGATTGAGAGTTTGATAGAGGGCTAGATTCAAACAAATTGACATCATCAAATCAAAGTGTATTTGTCACGTGCGCCGAATACAACAGATGTACAGTGAAATGCTTACTTATAGACCCTAACAAACAGTGCAATTTCTAAGTAAAAATAAAAAATTATAATTGGGTATTTAGGTGAACAATAGGTAAGTAAAGAAATAAAAACAACAGTAAAAAGACAAAATATCGGTTGTTTTGGCGGTTAGAGGTCTGTTGCATGACCTTATTGGGGACACTGTCATTGGATGCAACAGAACCACACTAGACTTTCATCCGACGAATCACATGCAGCCACGTTACAAGTTCAAACACTCACATTTCATTGATAATCAGAACTTCCCTCCAAATAAACATGACAACATGCAGTAGCCTAACATCTATGGGCTGATGTTTCAGAGGGATTCTTTCTAACATGGATAGAGCCTACACATTCTAGTGAAGTTTTCAACTTCCTACTCAGTAGGGATAATAAGGAAGGAAATGATTTGTGACACATAAGAGCAGCAGCTCACCGATATGTCAGCTCATACTGCAGTTATCTCTCCAACACCGATATGTCAGCTCATACTGCAGTTATCTCTCCAACACCGATATGTCAGCTCATACTGCAGTAACCTCTCCAACACCGATATGTCAGCTCATACTGCAGTAACCTCTCCAACACCGATATGTCAGCTCATACTGCAGTTACCTCTCCAACACCGATATGTCAGCTCATACTGCAGTTATCTCTCCAACACCGATATGTCAGCTCATACTGCAGTTACCTCTCCAACACTGATATGTCAGCTCATACTGCAGTTACCTCTCCAACACTGATATGTCAGCTCATACTGCAGTTACCTCTCCAACACCGATATGTCAGCTCATACTGCAGTTACCTCTCCAACACCGATATGTCAACTCATACTGCAGTTACCTCTCCAACACCGATATGTCAGCTCATACTGCAGTTATCTCTCCAACACCGATATGTCAGCTCATACTGCAGTTACACCTCCAACACCGATATATCAGCTCATACTGCAGTTATCTCTCCAACACCGATATGTCAGCTCATACTGCAGTTACCTCTCCAACACCGATATGTCAGCTCATACTGCAGTTATCTCTCCAACACCGATATGTCAGCTCATACTGCATTTATCTCTCCAACACCGATATGTCAGCTCATACTGCAGTTACCTCTCCAACACCGATATGTCAGCTCATACTGCAGTTACCTCTCCAACACTGATATGTCAGCTCATACTGCAGTTACCTCTCCAACACCGATATGTCAGCTCATACTGCAGTTACCTCTCCAACACTGATATGTCAGCTCATACTGCAGTTATCTCTCCAACACCGATATGTCAGCTCATACTGCATTTATCTCTCCAACACCGATATGTCAGCTCATACTGCAGTTACCTCTCCAACACCGATATGTCAGCTCATACTGCAGTTATCTCTCCAACACCGATATGTCAGCTCATACTGCAGTTATCTCTCCAACACCGATATGTCAGCTCATACTGCAGTTATCTCTCCAACACCGATATGTCAGCTCATACTGCATTTATCTCTCCAACACCGATATGTCAGCTCATACTGCAGTTACCTCTCCAACACCGATATGTCAGCTCATACTGCAGTTACCTCTCCAACACTGATATGTCAGCTCATACTGCAGTTACCTCTCCAACACCGATATGTCAGCTCATACTGCAGTTATCTCTCCAACACCGATATGTCAGCTCATACTGCAGTTATCTCTCCAACACCGATATGTCAGCTCATACTGCAGTTACACCTCCAACACCGATATGTCAACTCATACTGCAGTTACCTCTCCAACACCTCCAAAACATCTGCTACGTTGTCGGCCAACGCTGGTTAGTGCTGGCTAATGCTCGATCTGATTGAATCCAGGCCCGAGTTGTATCAATACACACAAGGCTTGTGTAATTAAAGGAGAATGGGAGTATGATTGAGCTGTCAAAGCATACACAAGGAGTCAGGGAGTGTCATTGCTATAGGCTAAAAAAGGCCCTAAGGCTTCCAGTCCAACCATTA
Organism: Oncorhynchus kisutch; assembly: GCF_002021735.2. Lineage (NCBI taxonomy): Eukaryota > Metazoa > Chordata > Actinopteri > Salmoniformes > Salmonidae > Oncorhynchus > Oncorhynchus kisutch. The sequence continues at coordinate 75,400,930 of NC_034174.2, read as the reverse complement.
GCCTAGCTACGGTCAACCACAAACACACCACACTAGCCACATTCAAGTCCATTATTCAAATGGCCCAGTTAATTGAAATGAAAACATCCAGAAACCCCTGTTCGAGACCCTTTCAATGTAATGTTTGTTTTCACACTCTAGAGTTCCACGATATTCTGTTTCCACATTACGATTCAACAGATGACGCCATTTTCTTTCTTATTGTGTTTTTGAACTACAGTGGGATGAAAATAAAGAGAGCGAGGGAATGGAAAAGCCAACATAACAGAGGGATGAAGTTAACAATAGAGATTACAGTACATTAGTATTAGACTAATCAAGCAATGTGCCACCCACATCGGTTTGAATATAATGTCTCAGTCAGTCCCAGAACTATAATATTCTAGTGAAGGAGTGAAGGACGAGGAGAGGGAAGAGGAGAGAGGAGGAGGAATAAGAGGAGTGAGAGATGAGGATGTAACGATGAAGATAAAGAAGAGGAAGATGAGAAGGAGAGCTGGGTCCATAGGGTAATCTCTATATGGTGAATCTCCCGCACAATGGTTACTACTGTCTGTCATGAGAGACTATCTGTGGGGAAGTCACTGTGTTGTGGTGGGGCTGAGGGTTCTCTATAGTACATCAGCCACTGTGTTGTGGTGACAGTGGTGGGGTTGAGCTGCTGTGAGAGAGAGGAGAGGACACTGATTCTGGAGAACAGGCATGTTTGGGTGAGAACTACAAATACAGAGGTTTCTATCATGTCCTGTAATCTCTCTCTCCTCTGTTGTTTGAGGATTACAAGACAGAATTTAAAACTCTCCCTTATTCACACACACACACCTCATCCCTCCCTCCTGCTGCTGTTATTGGAGGACAGGAGGGACAACAGGAGAGATTGGAGGAGTTTCCACTCCACTTCTCCACTCTCATCCCCCCATTCTCTACTAATACCTCCCTCCCTCCCCCTCCCCCCTCCCTCCCGGAGTGGTGGAAGAGGTTTGTCCCCTGATATCTGTTCTCTTCTGTCCCTTCTCCCCCCGCCCCCCCTCCGCCACAGGCACCCTGACCTTTTAAGGTCATAAAAACAGCAGAGAAGAGAGGGATGAGAGAGAGAGAAAGAGAGAGAGAGGGGGTTGAGAGAAAGGACAAGAAGAGAAGTTGACTTACAGTAATGTACAGCAACTCTCCCACTCTTCATGCTTGCACTTGTCTTTAACACAGCATACATACCATACACTGTATTTTAGATTCAGAAATCTACCTATATAGTGTATCAATGGCATGAAAAGGAATTCAAGCAGTCAGCCAACACACCCCCAACCATGCAACACAGTTTATCCCATTCAATACTGTACTACTGCCACACACACACAGCTGTCCGGGTAGCCTGAGGGCAAAGCCTAGTATCCATCAGCAGTGTGAAGAGGGGGAGGCGTCACACACACACACACACACACACACACACACACACACACACACACACACACACACACACACACACACACACACACACACACACACACACACACACACACACACACACACACACACACACACACACACACACACGTCCGGGTAGCCCGAGGGCAAAGCCTTAGTATCCAACAGAAACTATCAGCAGTGTGAAGAGGGGGAGGCGTCACACACACACACACACACACACACACACACACACACACACACACTGACACTACACACTGTGTTCTGTTATGGAGATGATAGGGCTGTTGTGGAGATGAACTCTCACTGCTTCTGCCTCTCTGGCTGTCTAACAATGTTTAGTTCTGTTCACTCACAGCACAAAGTCTGTACAGCTGTGGGGTTGATAGAGAACTATGGCTGGAACCATAGAAATACAAGTCCATCCATTGCAGACCCATTGCATTGAATGGGAATGGCTGTTCTAGTAATTGTATTTCTATGGCTGGGATTCAAGGAGGAACATGTGGCTAAAGAGATGTTTGTATGTCTGTGGAGGTCTGTAGAGATCTGAATGTTTTGGTGAATGAAGATGTTTACCGTAAGTTAGAGAGGGAGAAAGGTGGAGGTCTGTAGAGATCTGAATGTTTTGGGGAATGAAGATGTTTACTATAAGTTAGAGAGGGAGAAAGGTGGAGGTCTGTAGAGATCTGAATGTTTTGGGGAATGAAGATGTTTACCGTAAGTTAGAGAGGGAGAAAGGTGGAGGTCTGTAGAGATCTGAATGTTTTGGGGAATGAAGATGTTTACTATAAGTTAGAGAGGGAGAAAGGTAGAGGGCTGGAAAGGAGTAAATCCATTACAGATTTAGGATCTTCAATTGAGCCAGTTTGCTACACCCATAAAATAATCCTGCAGCAACAGGAAATGTTATTAGAATTGATGGACATTTTTGTAGGTGTGATACATTTTCTGTAAGAGAAAATCAAATCCGAAATTACAAAGTAGAAATGACAAACTTCCAAAGCCTTTTTAAACCTCAAACACAGTACAAGTTTTACATTTCCTGCATTGCAAGAAAGTTATTCTGCAACAAGGTGATCAAATGAAGATCCTACATCTGTACACACTTGAAACTCTCTATGTAAGTGCCTCTATGATTTAATAGAGCTGCCATGCTATTATGAAGGTCCAGCCAAGGTGTCCTTGTTCAGTTCACATAAAAGCCTCAACCTTTAAGAACTAAGCCTTCTGAGGCCTGAAGTTGACCATGAGATCTGACCAGAAAGAAAACTCTGAGTTACGCTACAACCAAGGCCCAGAGTTTTTCCTTGTTAGGGGTATATTCATTAGTGCTCACCATAGCTAACTGTACCATAAGGTTCATTAACAGAAAACGTTTTGCAATGAAAACGAGAGTTTCTATTGGGAAAAAATCAGATAGGTCCCACCCTGTTTCGATCCGTTTGCTCACACATGTTACAGTATCACCCTTCATTTAGGCTGCATAGAGTAGTCTGGGTCACCAGTGTTTTCCCATGTAGCTTAGGCCCTGAGGTTATGGATAGCTGGGCTGCCCTCTGTCACAGAGAGAATGATGTATGGCCGTTTACTGCCGTCATTCATTACCCCAAACACGGTCATTACAAGCAACAGTCAACTACAGGGTTGATGGAACGTTTAGGGCTGAACCCTCCCCGCCGACGCTTTGATCTTTATGACATCACAGCGGGGTGTAGGCTAATGACGGGTGGAGAGCGGAGGGATGGGGAGAATATGGATCAGAGTGAGTGGCAACCCAGCCGGCCCAGCCCCCAGCTCAACTGACACGTCCCAATTCCCAAACCCTTGACCCCATGCATTTACCCACAACAGTTGAACATTCTCAACAGTTTCCCAAACAGAACCAGTTATGGGCCTACATCCAGAAGTACCAGGTTTGGTGAGAGAAACACCCTGATTCCAACCTAACAGATAATACACTATATCTTATAGATTGCATTGAAGACACAACATGGTGAGGATAGAGTTAAACACAGCCAAACATTCTGCTGGTTGTAGCATTGAAGACACAACATGGTGAGGATAGAGTTAAACACAGCCAAACATTCTGCTGGTTGTAGCATTAAAGACACAACATGGTGAGGATAGAGTTAAACACAGCCAAACATTCTGCTGGTTGTAGCATTAAAGACACAACATGGTGAGGATAGAGTTAAACACAGCCAAACATTCTGCTGGTTGTAGCATTAAAGACACAACATGGTGAGGATAGAGTTAAACACAGCCAAACATTCTGCTGGTTGTAGCATTGAAGACACAACATGGTGAGGATAGAGTTAAAGAGTTGCTCAATCTGTGCCTGTTGTTCAGTGTGATATTTACAGTAGTCCGTGGCCAATGTCAGACGTCTCCTGAAAAATGCATTCCACCAAGACAGGCCCAGCTGGGATGCTATTTAGCAGGTTGCCTTGGAGATGGAGGGGAATGGCAGAGGGAGAGAGAGAGAGAGAAAGGGAGGGAAGCGAGGGAGAAAAAAGAAAGAAAGGAAGTTTAACTTTCTTTCATCTCTTGTCACGTCACAAGTGACATCTACTCAACAACCTCTCTCTTTCACTGACATGATAGTGACATATATTCCTCTGAAATCCCTTTCAGAGTCCTACTTGCTACTTCTCATGCCAATGCGCAGCACTTTACTGGTCGTGTTAGTGAATAGGAGAAGACAGCCCAAGCTGATTGTTCAAAATAACACTGTGTAAAAAGATCTCTATGCAATGCACACCCAACAAACCTCCACAGAATAAAGGTATTTCAATAATATCATATAAAAAATGTAATTACACACATTTGCTACCAGAACTCAAACAATGAGTGAATAGTCTTCTTCTCTTTTCAGGAGACAGCCCAACCCAAACCTAGCACCTTTCAGTCCTTATCAATATCATGTCAATATCAAACTTGACTGGTCCGTCTGCTCAGTAGTGGTCCATCTTACAACTACACAAAACACAGTCTGACCTGATCTTGACCTCTCACTGCAGATGGGACAATTTAATTTTCCCCCTATTATCTGTGGTGAGTGCTATCCACGATCCTTGAGACGTCCCTACCCTAAACCTTAACCCCTACCTTTACCCTAACCTTAACCCTTAACCCTTACCTAACCATTTAAATATCAATTTCAATGGGGTACGGCCATCCCAAGGATTGCAGATATCACTGACCTATTATCTATCTGTGTCTTCTTTTGTTGACCTTTGACCCCTCACCCCTTCACTGGCCTTATGTCCATTCCGTGCAGTCAAATCCATGGTGAGATTAGAGTGGATTAAATGTGATGGTTGCCATGGTGACGGGCCACCATCTTGAGTTTTGATGTGAGGCTGCTTCACGTCAAGGTTGTCTGTTATTGGCAGGATCATTTTACAGGTTGTGGGAAAACGTCTGCAGCATTGTCACATGGATCTGCGTTATTTTAGGTCATTGTCAATAGCATTGGTTTTGAATGGGATGGATTATTTGTGGCAAAGTATCGCCATCTAGTGGTTGGAATGGGAGGTGACAGTGAGTTGAAAACAAGGAAGAGCATTCAGTAAATTTAGAGCAGTGGTGAAAAAGTTTCTCAAATTGTATTTGTACCATGTGCCGAATACAACAGGCTGCTGCTGCTACTCTCTGTTATTATCTATCATAGTCACTTTAATAACTCTACCTACATGTACATATTACCTCAATTATCTCAACACCAGTGCCTCCGCACATTGACTGTACCGGTACCCCCTGTATATAACCCCGCTATTGTTATTTACTGCTGCTCTTTAATTATTTGTTATTCTTATCTCTTGCTTTTTTTGAGGTATTTTCTTAAAAATGTGTTGTTGGTTAAGGGCTCTGTTGTACCTGTTGTAAATGACTCAAATAAAAATTAAAGTCACCCAGTAAAATACTACTTGAGTAAAAGTCTCAAAGTATTTAGTTTTAAATATGTTGCTAAAATATACTTAAGTATCAAAAGTTAAAGTATAAATCATTTTAAATTCCTTAGATGACCAGGCATATTTTCTTGATAAGTGCATGAATCAGACAATTTTCCTGTGCTGTTAAGCATGCAACGAGTACTTTTGGCTGTCAGGGAAAATGTATGGAGTAAAAAGTACACTCTTTGTAGTGAAGTAAAAGTAAAAAGTAAAATATAAATAGTAAAGTAAAGATACCCCCCCCAAAAAAAACTTAAGTAGTACTTTAAAGTATTTTTACTTCAATAATTTACACCTCTGGATAGCTGGTGGGAGGCTGGTGGGAGGAGCTATAGGAGGACACTCTCAATGTAATGGCCGGAATGTAGAAAAGGGAACTTGGTCAAACATGTGGTTTCCATATGCTTGATCTGTTCTATACAGTTCTATTTATTCCATTCCAGACATTACATGAGCCTGTCCTCCTATAGCTCCTCCCACCAGCCTGGACTAGAGCCACCATGCCCAGAAAGGACTCTTTGGTTTAGATACTATAGTAAGACCATTTTTTAACTGATCCGCTTGTTACCATAACCAGCTTCCTCTTAAAGCTCAATATCCAAACAGCATTAAGCTTCATGTCCAAGACCTTTGGTTTCATTGAAAGTATCAAATTGCATATCTTTCTCACCAAACAGCTATAGTCAACCTGTTTGCTTTAATCACATCTGAACATATTTTACCTAAAGGTTTACTCATTTATGCCTTTGGCTGTTTATTGCCCCAAGTCATTCATTGGCCAGATTTATTCAAAACATTCGTTTTATATTACTGCTATTCATGTTTTATATTACTGCCATTGTACAAAGTACAGATTCCTAGGCGAGACGTCAAAAACCTGTCAGTACTTGAGAACTGCTGGTAAAAGGTAGTTGAAGGGGCATTTGAAGTGAATGTGGTTTGGTTGATTCAATATGAAAAACCCATCTGGTGAGTTTAGTTCTGTATATTATTTAGCTCTAAATATAAAGATATAAGATACACACGATTACTAGCCTAGTCAAAACGGCTCTTGCCTTGGCTCAGACTTATGTTGACAATGTATCGTACACAAGCTGACACCCATTATAATGTTTGCTTTATTTTCTTAATGTGTAAAAGTCAAGTCTAAACAGTGTTCAGATTACCCCTGGCAGACAACTTGTAGAATATTCCATCCTTAATAGCACTAAATCCTTCCCTCTTTTGTGTCCAGAACGCACATTGGTTGTCATCGGCAACCCTGGGGCTATATCATGGGCTGCCCTGGAAGGAGGCGAAGAGAAGCCCCTGGGGACCACCAGACTCTGGGTTACTACAGGCACCATCTCAGGACGCCCCCTCTCTGTGGTAAACATGCCTGGTGCAGTAACCACCACCCAGAGCCAGGGGGCGCTACAGGTGAGTGTGGTGTGGCATAGTCTGCTGTGCTTGTGTCTGCCTTGTCATGCTGTGCTTGTGTCTGCCTTGACACACGTCCCAAGGATCCCAGATAGCAAGGACCCATGTTTTTGTGTCTGCTGTTTGTCTGTTTTGGATTTCTCTGTTGTTGTTTCTTGTTCTTATTTATGTTTTTCTCTGTAGTGTGTTGAGACTGGGTGAATCTCAATTGTACATCCTTGATTCCACCTGTCACATCCCCTTGCCTCATTCTGAAAATACATTGGGGGAACACCAGATCTTCTGCTCCAATCTGCTTTGAGAAGGAGACAAGGAGGGAGGACGTGAGGAATAAAGGAAATATAATTGAGATTTACCCACTGTGAAAGGCACTTCAAATAAATTGTGACAACTTATCTACAGGACTGGGCTATGGAGTGTCTGTCCCTGTCTGAGTGTTCCAAGGGGATCCACTCTTTTCTCCTGGTGGCGCCGTTGGGTCGTCTCACAGAGCAGGAGAGAAGAGGGGCTCAATGCATCCGAAGGATGTTCGGAGAGAAGGCCCATGGCTTCACTCAGGTCCTCTTTACCTACGAGCTGGAGCAGAAGGATAGTCTTGAGGATCTACTGAAGGAGAGAGAGGCCCAGAGGCTGGTTGAGGAGTGCAGGGGACGTTTTCACGTCTGCCCAAAGAGCATTGGTGAAGAGCTGGAAGTCACAGGGTTACTGGGAAAGGTCGACTCCATTTTGGATCAGGGAACAGACCCCTGCTACACCGTGGAGATGCACCAAGAAGCTCAACCGCTATTGGTGGAGTTTAGGGAGCAGCTTAAGGGCCTATTGGATGGCTTTATCAGACTTAAGGAAAGGATCAATGAAAGGGAGAGAATGCAAGTGAATGTGGAGAATTTGGAACACAGGATCTTCAGAGAGAAGCTAGCGAGGCTTCAAGATGAGCTCTTGTTGAAGCAGATGGAGAAAGAAAGAGACAGTGGCATGGAGGTAGAGGCACTGAGCTTTATATATGAGTTGGACAGGTTAGTTGACAAGCTTGCCCTAAAAAGAGTGAGAGCAGTCGAGGAGGACCATAAGAGCAGAGAGGGCGTGCAGAGGTTTAGGGAGGAGTTGGGGAGGATGGTGGATGAAATGGTTACCAATCAGAAACACAAGCATAGACAGATGTGTCGGGAGAAGGGAGAAGAAGAGTGGGAGCTTCAGAACTTCAGGGAACAGCTAGAAAGACTGAAAAACAACATGAAAAAGACAGAGAAGAGAGGGAACAGGAAAGAGAAGGAAGGAGTTTGTGAAGGGGACAGGAAAGAGAAGGGAGGGAAGGAGTTTGTGAAGGGGGCAGGAAAGAGAAGGGAGGGAAGGAGTTTGTGAAGGGGGCAGGAAAGGGGGATGAAGGAGAGAGAGATTCCAGAGGGAAGCACAGAGGGAGGGTTTGACATGGGTCAACAGTTTAAAGGAATGATGCAGAAGTTGGGGAATATCGGGAATATCAGGAAAAAGAGGAGAGGAGCTTGGAGGAAAGGAACATGTGATTAAAAGGGTGCTGGAAATTATCTATAGATTCTAGCTATTGGCTACATTAATTTAATACATTATTTTTTATGGATGACATTCTATGATGCATTTTAAACAAATCAATGAATGTTGATGATATTGTGTGTCAGGTTGTTGCATGATTAACTGTTAAATATGTGTTACTAATTCATCATAGGACTAGAGAATAAACAAATAACTTTACCACGTATCATTCATGCATTAATCATATGCTTACCATGCTGAACTTGAATTCAATAAAGATGAATCCAAATAATAACAAAACAATACTGCAGCTCCATAATCACTTAGAAAGATGCAAATAATCAGAGAAATAAAACATTGTATCTCAGTGCTTGCCTTGCCCCTCTGACCTGTACCTTTATAGCTTTTATTTTACCGTTATTTAACTAGGCAAGTCAGTTATTAAGAACAAATTCTTATTTACAATGACGGCCTACACGACCGGAAGTGATGCAGCCTTGATCAAACCAGGTACTGCAGTGACGCCTCTTGCACTGAGATGCGGTGTCCAATATATATCCTATATCCCGCACATGCGCAGTGCACCGCCGGCCTCTGTAGCGATGCAAAGATGGCGTCCTTAGTGGCTATCTGCAATGCACGTTTACTCAACTCTGTAGGACTGTCTTCTGGCCACCGTCGGGCTTGGTCGCTGCTTGCCTCGGCTAGACATGGAGAAACCTGTGCCACGGCGATCTTGGGGATACAACAGTGCAGGATAGGGGGCGACTTTGGCTGTTTGAGACCTGAAAATGCAGTGACATTGAGACTCACAGGTGAGAGAGGAAGGACTGTCTGGAGTTCGTGTCAGTAAACCTAGGTAGTAGTTTGTTGCTATAGAAAGATATGTGTTTTGTCAATCATTCTGTAAATGTCGTTTTTGTGTTTTCATGTCGCGATCAGACATTAGACACTTGGTCGGTACAGCTGCAACAACAATGTGCAGTAGCTGGACGTGCATGATGTAACGTTAACTGTCCTCAAGCACAATATGTACATGACACAATCTACAGTGTCTGCACTGGTAGTTAACTACTAACTAGCTAGTCCGTACAGCTAGCTAGCTAGTACAGTACACTTCGAAATGCATTATTCTCATTATTTGTCGAGCTAGTTAGCAATGTCTAACACAGACATGCCAAACACCATTACCCAGAATGCTCTGCTTCAATACAAGGACAGAAGTAATGCGTCTTTGACGCAGCTCATATCTCCTTCTCTCCACAGGACTGAGGTCCCACCATGTTGTCAGCAGTAGTCACTCCTTCCACACCAGCTGCTCCTCAGCTAACAAACAGGACTTGTATGATGTTCTGGGGGTGCCTCGCACAGCCACTCAGAAAGAGATCAAGAAAGCCTACTATCAGGTGAGAGGGTTGTCTATTAGGAGAGCTTGCACCTGTAGCTCTGTTGCTGTGCGGGTTGTTGTTGCAGAAATATAGGCCTAGACTGTTGTCATTATGGAGTTCTAGAATGTTCATGAACATTGATTCAAACTTCATTTGTAAACATTGAAATAGTACATGGCCGGCCTTGTCCAGTGAAATCAGCTGTGTAGGCTATATAATACCATTGGTCTATCCTATTCCAGATGGCTAAGAAGTACCACCCAGACACCAACCAGGATGACCCTCAGGCCAAGGAGAAGTTTGCCAAGCTGGCAGAAGCCTACGAGGTCGGCATTCAATTGGTCCCTGGCCTAATTCTACAAATTCAAGTCCTGCATGTTTTTGACTGGCCAATAATTACATTTCCAATATATCAAAATGCTCTGCCAAGCCAGGCATAGGATCTGATGAGGAGCTGACCCTAGATCTGTACCTATTTGAGCAACTTCTAGTCTCTTCTATATTATCTGTAGATTGACAGTGACATACAACCCCTTAGCAATGACTAGGATATTGTTCCTGATGCTGTTCCCCCAAGGTGCTGAGTGACGAGGTCAAGAGGAAGCAGTATGACACGTACGGGGCGGCAGGCTTCGACCCCAGCCAGGCGGGAGGGGGGGCGGGGGGACAGCAGTACTGGAGGGCCGGGGGGGCCAGCGTCGACCCAGAGGAAATGTTCAGGAAGATCTTCGGGGAGTTCACAGGAGCGCAGGGTTTCGGAGACTTCAACAGCATGTTTGAACAGAGGCCAGAGGTGTGGTTATAACATCTTATAACAGATTAATAACCCGGTTATAACAAGTTTCATGATTCGGTATAGAAATAGAATTGGTAGAATGTACAAGTTGTAATTAACAGCAACGTTCCATGATTTCATGTGAATGTTTAGAGCCTCTGCTCAGTTATTCATATTCAGCCATATGGTTTAATCTGTAACTCTTTCTCCCTCGCTCTCACACCTTATTACCTTCCTCCATTTCTCCAACTATACCTCCATACCCTTTGCTCTCTCTCCCCTTTCCTGTCTCTCTGTTCCCTCCCTCTCTCTCCTTTCCTGTCTCTCTGTTCCCTCCCTCTCTCTCCCCTTTCCTGTCTCTCTGTTCCCTCCCTCTCTCTCCCCTTTCCTGTCTCTCTGTTCCCTCCCTCTCTCTCCCCTTTCCTGTCTCTCTGTTCCCTCCCTCTCTCTCCCCTTTCCTGTCTCTCTGTTCCCTCCCTCTCTCTCCCCTTTCCTGTCTCTCTGTTCCCTCCCTCTCTCTCCCCTTTCCTGTCTCTCTGTTCCCTCCCTCTCTCTCCCCTTTCCTGTCTCTCTGTTCCCTCCCTCTCTCTCCCCTTTCCTGTCTCTCTGTTCCCTCCCTCTCTCTCCCCTTTCCTGTCTCTCTGTTCCCTCCCTCTCTCTCCCCTTTCCTGTCTCTCTGTTCCCTCCCTCTCTCTCCCCTTTCCTGTCTCTCTGTTCCCTCCCTCTCTCTCCCCTTTCCTGTCTCTCTGTTCCCTCCCTCTCTCCCCTTCCTGTCTCTCTGTTCCCTCCCTCTCTCTCCCCTTTCCTGTCTCTCTGTTCCCTCCCTCTCTCTCCCCTTTCCTGTCTCTCTGTTCCCTCCCTCTCTCTCCCCTTTCCTGTCTCTCTGTTCCCTCCCTCTCTCTCCCCTTTCATGTCTCTCTGTTCCCTCCCTCTCTCTCCCCTTTCCTGTCTCTCTGTTCCCTCCCTCTCTCTCCCCTTTCCTGTCTCTCTGTTCCCTCCCTCTCTCTCCCCTTTCCTGTCTCTCTGTTCCCTCCCCCTCTCTCTCAGTTTGTGATGGAGCTGACGTTCACCCAGGCAGCTAAGGGAGTGAACAAGGAGATGACAGTGAACCTGGACGGTGCCTGTCAGAGATGTGATGGTAAAGGTAGCGAGCCAGGAACCAAGGTCCAGCACTGTCACTACTGTAACGGCACCGGCATGGTGAGTGGTGTCAACCTACTGTCACTACTGTAACGGCACCGGCATGGTGAGTGGTGTCAACCTACTGTCACTACTGTAAAGGCACCGGCATGGTGAGTGGTGTCAACCTACTGTCACTTCTGTAACGGCACCGGCATGGTGAGTGGTGTCAACCTACTGTCACTACTGTAACGGCACCGGCATGGTGAGTGGTGTCAACCTACTGTCACTACTGTAAAGGCACCGGCATGGTGAGTGGTGTCAACCTACTGTCACTACTGTAACGGCACCGGCATGGTGAGTGGTGTCAACCTACTGTCACTACTGTAAAGGCACCGGCATGGTGAGTGGTGTCAACCTACTGTCACTACTGTAACGGCACCGGCATGGTGAGTGGTGTCAACCTACTGTCACTACTGTAAAGGCACCGGCATGGTGAGTGGTGTCAACCTACTGTCACTACTGTAACGGCACCGGCATGGTGAGTGGTGTCAACCTACTGTCACTACTGTAACGGCATGGTGAGTGGTGTCAACCTACTGTCACTACTGTAACGGCATGGTGAGTGGTGTCAACCTACTGTCACTACTGTAATGGCACCGGCATGGTGAGTGGTGTCAACCTACTGTCACTGCTGTAACGGCATGGTGAGTGGTGTCAACCTACTGTCACTACTGTAACGGCACCGGCATGGTGAGTGTTGTCAACCTACTGTCACTGCTGTAACGGCATGGTGAGTGGTGTCAACCTACTGTCACTGCTGTAACGGCATGGTGAGTGGTGTCAACCTACTGTCACTGCTGTAACGGCATGGTGAGTGGTGTCAACCTACTGTCACTACTGTAAAGGCACCGGCATGGTGAGTGGTGTCAACCTACTGTCACTACTGTAACGGCACCGGCATGGTGAGTGGTGTCAACCTACTGTCACTACTGTAAAGGCACCGGCATGGTGAGTGGTGTCAACCTACTGTCACTACTGTAACGGCACCGGCATGGTGAGTGGTGTCAACCTACTGTCACTGCTGTAACGGCATGGTGAGTGGTGTCAACCTACTGTCACTACTGTAACGCCATGGTGAGTGGTGTCAACCTACTGTCACTACTGTAACGGCATGGTGAGTGGTGTCAACCTACTGTCACTACTGTAACGGCACCGGCATGGTGAGTGGTGTCAACCTACTGTCACAGCTGTAACGGCATGGTGAGTGGTGTCAACCTACTGTCACTGCTGTAACGGCACCGGCATGGTGAGTGGTGTCAACCTACTGTCACTGCTGTAACGGCATGGTGAGTGGTGTCAACCTACTGTCACTGCTGTAACGGCACCGGCATGGTGAGTGGTGTCAACCTACTGTCACTACTGTAACGGCACCGGCATGGTGAGTGGTGTCAACCTACTGTCGCCGTCAGGGACCAGGGCCTGTAATTCCCAAAGCGTTACACAATGATTTATTATGATTTAAAAGGCGAAACTGATCCTAGATCAGAACTGCTACTTTGAGTACAGGCCCTGATGTTTTACATGGTTGTCTCCACCATGACCGTATCCCTTTTATAAAACATCTCAGGGAGGCAGTAGCCATTCTAAATTCACTATCTACTCCATTTACTTCAGGGCTTAACTTTTTTGATCCGCACTCCCATAACGTAAGGCACATTTTATTATCATTACAGTGTAGTTATAGCCATGTTAAAAATGTCTGATCATCTTAATGTTGGTCTCTGTGCTGCCCCCTGTAGGAGTCTATAAACAACGGTCTCTTCATGATGCGCTCTACGTGTCGACGCTGTGGTGGGCGGGGCTCCATCGTGACCACGCCCTGCGTGATGTGTCGCGGCTCGGGGCAGACCAAACAGAGACAGACCGTCACCGTGCCTGTACCCGCAGGTGAGAGAGAGGGGTGTGAGAGAGAGACACTGACTGACTGTGTGTGTCTCTGGTTGGGCCAGGATACGAGGAGACAATGATTCGATGAAAATGCAGATTGACTTCAGACATGGACTGATGTTGTTTTATACTGTTGTCTTGCAGGAGTAGACAATGGACAGACTGTACGAATGCCAGTGGGGAAGAAGGAAATCCACATCACATTTAGAGTAAGTATGGACAGCATTTAGCTAGTTTACCCTATCCAATATTAAAAACATTGGGGAAACAATTGTATTTTTCTCATTTGTGAGACACTTATTATGACACTGTTATATTTGTGATGGTTCTGATGGTCCGGTATCTCCTTCTTCTCTCCAGGTCCAGAGGAGTCCAGTGTTCAGACGTGATGGGATCAACATCCACTCTGATGTCCACATCTCTGTAGCCCAGGCTATTCTGGGGGGCTCTGCTAGAGCACAGGGACTCTACAACACCATAGATATACAGGTGGGAGAAAGAGTTAGATCTCTGTAGGCCAGGCTATACTGGGGGGCTCTGCTCGGGCACAGGGACTCTACAACACCATAGATATACAGGTGGGAGAAAGAGTTAGATCTCTGTAGGCCAGGCTATACTGGGGGGCTCTGCCCGGGCACAGGGACTCTACAACACCATAGATATACAGGTGAGAGGAACTGGGAGAAAGAGTTAGATCTCTGTAGGCCAGGCTATACTGGGGGGCTCTGCCTGGGCACAGGGACTCTACAACACCATAGATATACAGGTGAGAGGAACGGGGAGAAAGAGTTAGATCTCTGTAGGCCAGGCTATACTGGGGGGCTCTGCTCGGGCACAGGGACTCTACAACACCATAGATATACAGGTGAGAGGAACGAGGAGAAAGAGTTAGATCTCTGTAGGCCAGGCTATTCTGGGGGGCTCTGCCTGGGCACAGGGACTCTACAACACCATAGATATACAGGTGAGAGGAACGAGGAGAAAGAGTTAGATCTCTGTAGGCCAGGCTATACTGGGGGGCTCTGCCCGGGCACAGGGACTCTACACACACTCACATACCAGTTTGTAGGTACACCACACTGTTCACCAAACTGAATCGCTCCTACAAACAGTGAGTCACGTGGCCGTGGCTTCTTATATAAAGCAGGCAGAAGGGCATCAAGGCATTAATTGTCTGTTGGATTAAACGTTAGACTGGGTAAAAAGGAGTGACCTAAGGGACTTTGAGTGTGGTATGATCGGCGGTGCCAGGCGCACCGGATCCAGTGTCTCAGAAACGTCCGCCCTCCTGGGCTTTTCACGCACAACGGTGCGACAAACAAAAAACATCCAGTCAGCTGCAGTCTAGTCGGCTGAAACAGCTCGTTGATGAGAGAGGTCGAAAGGAGAATAGCAAGAATTGTGCACGCTATCAGGTGTGCCACAAACATACAAATAACGGCGCAGAACGGCATCTTGAACGCACAAATCGTCGATCCTTGTCACTGATAGGCTATTGCAGCAGACGACCACACCAGGTTCCACTCCTATCAACTAAAAAACAGGAAAAGCAGCTCCTGTGGGCATGTGAACACTGGGCACTTGAGGAGTGGAAAAACATCACCTGGAACATGACAGCGAGTTCAGTTTAGTTGAGTGGCCTGGACAGTCCCCAGACCTCAACCCTACAGAGCATCTTTGAGATGAGTTGGAACGAGATGTTTGCAGCATGAATGTGCCACCAGTCCAATCTGCAGTATCTGCATAATGCCATCGCGTCAGCATGGACCAACATCCTTGTGGAATGTTTCTGACACATTGTAGAATACCCCAAAGAATTCAGGCTGTTCTGGAGGCAAAAGGGGGATCTGACCTGGTACGAGGTGAGTGTATACAGGTGCGAGGGAGGGAAAAGGGGGGTCTGACCCGGGAACGAGGTGAGTGTATACAGGTGCGAGGGAGGGAAAAGGGGGGTCTGACCCGGTACGAGGTGAGTGTATACAGGTGCGAGGGAGGGAAAAGGGGGTCTGACCCGGTACGAGGTGAGTGTATACAGGTGCGAGGGAGGGAAAAGGGGGTCTGACCCGGTACGAGGTGAGTGTATACAGGTGCGAGGGAGGGAAAAGGGGGTCTGACCCGGTACGAGGTGAGTGTATACAGGTGCGAGGGAGGGAAAAGGGGGTCTGACCCGGTACGAGGTGAGTGTATACAGGTGCGAGGGAGGGAAAAGGGGGTCTGACCCGGTACGAGGTGAGTGTATACAGGTGCGAGGGAGGGAAAAGGGGGGTCTGACCCGGTACAAGGTGAGCATATACAGGTGCGAGGGAGGGAAAAGGGGGGTCTGACCCGGTACGAGGTGAGTGTATACAGGTGCGAGGGAGGGAAAAGGGGGCAGGAGGGATGGAAGGAGAGAGAAATAAGTTGTTTTCTGCCCGGTCACAGGGACTATACATTATAGGCATCCATGTGAAAAGGAACTGACTGTTGAGTTTATCTACATGAAGTATTTCAATGTTTGGGTGTCATTTTGTTCAGTATGTATTTCATTACCACACCTTTCAATCTGACAACCATCTGGATAGGACATTAGATACATTACACTGACCTAGTCAATCTGACAACCATCTGGATATGACATTAGATACATTACACTGACCTAGTCAATCTGACAACCATCTGGATATAGGACATTAGATGCACGTTATACTGACCTTAGTCGTGCTTGTCCAAGCTGAAGGGTCTACTTGGCTTGTCGCTAGACACACTGGCAGATGTGAAAAGAGACTGGATTGACCGAACCACTGCCCTCTGTTTTGTAGATCCCTCCAGGTTGCCAGGCCGACCAGAAGATCCGTCTTCAGGGAAAGGGGATCCAGAGGATGAACAGCTATAGTTATGGAGATCACTACGTTCACATCAAGATCAGAGTACCTAAGTAAGAGAGAAAGAACACACACACAGACATGTGCGGGGACACACACTCCCAGAAACACACACAAATCAAATCTAGTTTTATTGGTCACATACACAGATTTACAGATGTTATCGAAAGAGAAGCAAAATGCTTGTGTTTCTAGCTCCAACGGTGCAGTAATACCTAACAATACAATATGAAACACATAATACACACATAATCCCATAGGAACTAGAAACAGTGTGACGTGTCTGTCGGCGCCATCTGGTGGAGAGTCTGACGTTGACACAGACCCATTCACATTACTCTGCCTGTTGTCTATCTAGCATGGTTTTGTGAGACTGCTGCTTTCCCCTTTTCACGGTTAGAATAGTGTGTTATTAACCCTCCCTCTGGTCTTCTACCACTGTAGGAAGTTAACCCGTGGACAGCGCTTCACGGTTAGAATAGTGTGTTATTAACCATCCCTCTGGTCTTCTACCACTGTAGGAAGTTAACCCCTCGACAGCGCTTCACGGTTAGAATAGTGTGTTATTAACCCTCCCTCTGGTCTTCTACCACTGTAGGAAGTTAACCCGTGGACAGCGCTTCACGGTTAGAATAGTGTGTTATTAACCCTCCCTCTGGTCTTCTACCACTGTAGGAAGTTAACCCCTCGACAGCGCTTCACGGTTAGAATAGTGTGTTATTAACCATCCCTCTGGTCTTCTACCACTGTAGGAAGTTAACCCGTGGACAGCGCTTCACGGTTAGAATAGTGTGTTATTAACCCTCCCTCTGGTCTTCTACCACTGTAGGAAGTTAACCCCTCAACAGCGCTTCACGGTTAGAATAGTGTGTTATTAACCCTCCCTCTGGTCTTCTACCACTGTAGGAAGTTAACCCGTGGACAGCGCTTCACGGTTAGAATAGTGTGTTATTAACCCTCCCTCTGGTCTTCTACCACTGTAGGAAGTTAACCCGTGGACAGCGCTTCACGGTTAGAATAGTGTGTTATTAACCCTCCCTCTGGTCTTCTACCACTGTAGGAAGTTAACCCCTCGACAGCGCTTCACGGTTAGAATAGTGTGTTATTAACCCTCCCTCTGGTCTTCTACCACTGTAGGAAGTTAACCCGGCGACAGCGCTTCACGGTTAGAATAGTGTGTTATTAACCATCCCTCTGGTCTTCTACCACTGTAGGAAGTTAACCTGTGGAAAGCGCTTCACGGTTAGAATAGTGTGTTATTAACCATCCCTCTGGTCTTCTACCACAGTAGGAAGTTAACCCGTGGACAGCGCTTCACGGTTAGAATAGTGTGTTATTAACCATCCCTCTGGTCTTCTACCACTGTAGGAAGTTAACCCGGCGACAGCGCTCCCTGCTGCTGAGTTATGCAGAGGAGGAGACTGACGTGGAGGGGACTGTCAACGGAGTCACTGCTGCTACCACAGGTAGGTTGTTTATACCTGGGAATTATACTATATCGTTCCACATCCAGATCACCTTGTCTTCTCCTGCCACTGCTAGCCTGTCCCCTATCAACACACACACATTTTAAAATGCTTTACTTCATCTACAAATCACATTACAGCAAATAAGGATTCAAACATCTCAAACGCACGCCAAGCACACACGTGTTAAAACATGCAAACATGGGTCGTATTTGGGCTGATGCATGTAGTACCTGTTTTTGTCAAGGTGGGGGCAGGAGTGGTCAGAGCTCTGAGTCTGGGGCAGGACAGGGCAGAACAGAGGGGCAGGAGAAGAAGAAAGAAGAAGAAGAGGAGGGCGGCATCCTTTCCAAAATAAAGAAAATGTTTAGCTGACAGCCACACCTCAGGTACACCCTAAACACTAGCTGTGTAATGTGTGTTAGTCTGACTAGCATGAATACTATACCTTCAGAATACACACACACTAACATATACATTTCTCCAACCTGTGGTGTAGCTGTCCTATAGTAGAGTGGTTCCTATAGTAGAGTGGTTCCTATAGTAGAGTGGTTCCTATAGTAGAGTGGTTCCTATAGTAGAGTGGTTCCTATAGTAGAGTGGTTCCTATAGTAGAGTGGTTCCCAAACTGTGGGGTGGGCACTCTCTAGGGGTCGTCAGGGAGGCCACGGGTATACATCACATATAATAATATACAATAGACATGGCAAAATTAATAGGATTGCAAGACAATTAGCTTTAAATCTGCAAAATGTCAGAATATACACACACTCTAACAGATCACTCCTCCAACCTGCATTGTGGCTGTCCTATAGTAGATAGTATATAGGTCTAGATATACCTGCTGCTCATTCCTCTGCTTAGGTCTGTCCTATAGTAGATAGTATATAGGTCTAGATATACCTGCTGCTCATTCCTCTGCTTAGGTCTGTCCTATAGTAGATAGTATATAGGTCTAGATATACCTGCTGCTCATTCCTCTGCTTAGGTCTGTCCTATAGTAGTTAGTATATAGGTCTAGATATACCTGCTGCTCATTCCTCTGCTTAGGTCTGTCCTATAGTAGATAGTATATAGGTCTAGATATACCTGCTGCTCATTCCTCTGCTTAGGTCTGTCCTATAGTAGATAGTATATAGGTCTAGATATACCTGCTGCTCATTCCTCTGCTTAGGTCTGTCCTATAGTAGATAGTATATAGGTCTAGATATACCTGCTGCTCATTCCTCTGCTTAGGTCTGTCCTATAGTAGATAGTATATAGGTCTAGATATACCTGCTGCTCATTCCTCTGCTTAGGTCTGTCCTATAGTAGATAGTATATAGGTCTAGATATACCTGCTGCTCATTCCTCTGCTTAGGTCTGTCCTATAGTAGATAGTATATAGGTCTAGATATACCTGCTGCTCATTCCTCTGCTTAGGCCTGTTCTATAGAACCAGCCTCACACCTGTAGATGTCTCCCACTAACCCTGACTAATATAGTCACTTTTGGAAGCATTTGTCTGACCTCGTTCCCCCCCATTTCCTCTCCCCAGGTAAGAGATCAACAGGACAATAATGGGAGAAGGTAAGCGACTGGCACTCCGTCCCGCTCACTACCCTCCCTCACCTAACGCCTGGATAGAGGGAGAAAAAGAGGGAGGTAGAGAAATTGAGGGGTTTGGATTTGTTGTAAGATCATCCATTTAGACACAGAACGGGCCACCAAGAAAGCCAAGCCCTGCCACACTGTTCAGTCCCAAATGACACAGGTGTTGAGGAACTAAAAACGTGTTTTACCTGGAGGGGATTCAAAATGGACGTCAGCAAGGAGTACAGGAGAAGATTTGCAAAGAGAAGCGAGGAGAAGAAGCAAAGACAATAATTTGAGAAAGCTTTTCACACTGAGTGTGTTTCAGATACACAAATTCTGCACAGATGATCAGGACCTGTATACAGAGTAGGAGTGCTGATCTAGGATCAGTTCCCCGTTGTCCATTCATTTTTATCGGAGGCCAAACTGATCCCAGATCAGCATTCCTACTATGAGACGCTTTATGAATACGGGCCCTGATCTTACACTGGCTGGTCTGGAGAAGTGTCTCAGGAACCACGTCCATAAGAGAGTGTTTGTATAATCTGTGCAGAATGTGTCTAGAACACACCCATTGGCATCATGTTGTGGTCTGATAAAGGCTGATGCATTTAGTTGTATTGTCATTGTGGTGTTGTATGTGTAAGGGACAACAGCTGTGCAAGGCTTTGATAATAAAATACAACTTCATCATACATAAAAATGTTTAATTGTGGTAAATGTAGTTGATAATCGTAGTTGTATCAGTGCATCTGTAAACCCTTCTGGAGTACAGTAGAGGTGGAGGTGGACCGTGTTTAGTTATTTGGCAGCAATCGGAAAACATAGTAACAAAGTAGTAGATATACTACACTGCTCAAAATAAAGGGAACACTAAAATAACACATCCTAGATCTGAATGAATGAAATATTCTTATTAAATACTTTTTTCTTTACATAGTTGAATGTGCTGACAACAAAATCACACATTATCAATGGAGTCACACTCAAAATTAAAAGTGGAAAACCACACTACAGGCTGATCCAACTTTGATGTAATGTCCTTAAAACAAGTCAAAATGAGGCTCAGTAGTGTGTGTGGCCTCCACGTGCCTATATGACCTAACTACAATGCCTGGGCATGCTCCTGATGAGGTGGCGGATGGTCTCCTGAGGGATCTCCTCCCAGACCTGGACTAAAGCATCTGCCAACTCCTGGACAGTCTGGTGTGGCGTTGGTGGATGGAGCGAGACATGATGTCCCAGATGTGCTCAATTGGATTCAGGTCTGGGGAACGGGCGGGCCAGTCCATAGCATCAATGCCTTCCTCTTGCAGGAACTGATGACACATTCCATCCACATGAGGTCTAGCATTGTCTTGCATTAGGAGGAACCCAGGGCCAACCGCACCAGCATATGGTCTCACAAGGGGTCTGAGGATCTCATCTCGGTACCTAATGGCAGTCAGACTACCTCTGGCGAGCACATGGAGGGCTGTGCGGCCCCCCAAAGAAATGCCACCCCACACGATGACTGACCCACCAACAAACCGGTCATGCTGGAGGATGTTGCAGGCAGCAGAACGTTCTCCACGGCGTCTCCAGACTGTCACGTCTGTCACATGTGCTCAGTGTGAACCTGCTTTCATCTGTGAAGAGCACAGGGCGCCAGTGGCGAATTTGCCAATCTTGGTGTTCTCTGGCAAATGCCAAACGTCCTGCACGGTGTTGGGCTGTAAGCACAACCCCCACCTGTGGATGTCGGGCCCTCATACCACCTTCATTGAGTCTGTTTCTGACCGTTTGAGCAGACACATGCACATTTGTGGCCTGCTGGAGGTCATTTTGCATGGCTCTGGCAGTGCTCCTCCTGCTCCTCCTTGCACAAAGGCGGAGGTAGCGGTCCTGCTTCTGGGTTGTTGCCCTCCTACGGCCTCCTCCACGTCTCCTGATGTACTGGCCTGTCTCCTGGTAGCGCATCCATGCTCTGGAAACTACGCTGACAGACACAGCAAACCTTCTTGCCACAGCTCGCATTGATGTGCCATCCTGGATGAGCTGCACTACCTGAGCCACTTGTGTGGGTTGTAGACTCCGTCTCATGCTACCACTAGAGTGAAAGCACTGCCAGCAGTCAAAAGTTACCAAAACATCAGCCAGGAAGCATAGGAACTGAGAAGTGGTCTGTGGTCACCACCTGCAGAACCACTCCTTTATTGGGGGTGTCTTGCTAATTTCCTATAATTTCCACCTGTTGTCTATTCCATTTGCACAACAGCATGTGAAATCTATTGTCAATCAGTGTTGCTTCCTAAGTGGACAGTTTGATTTCACAGAAGTGTGATTGACTTGGAGTTACATTGTGTTGTTTAAGTGTTCCCTTTATTTTTTTTGAGCAGTGTATATCTACTACAAAAATATATACAATATACAATAACGCCACATCAATCTATATGCACAAAAATAACAATGTTGGTTTCTCCATGTGATCTGTCACTCTCTTGTCCCTCATCATTCCCTTTACTGTTGTTTTCCCCTCACATTGTTTACCAGTCTGCCTCGCTGTTCTCTGAACCTCAATCTCCTCTCGATCTCCTTCCATTCAAATCCAATTAGATTTGTCGCATACTTCATAAACAACAGGTGTAGACACAGTGAAATGCTTACAGGTCCACCCCAACAGCGTAAAGGATAAAACATCATAGAAAAATAGTAACACAAGGAATAAATACACAATGAGTAATATATATATCACACACACACACGTGTTGCGGTGTCAGTGTGAGGGTAGAGTCAAAATAGTTAGTGCATATAGTCTTAACTATTTAGCAGTCTTCTGGTTTGGGGGTAGAAGCTCATCAGGGTCCAGTTGGTTCCAGACAGCCGGTGCATTGCAATATACTGTGCATGTTTTTGTTTTCTTCATGACTTTTTCCATTATTTGATCTTAGCGAATCACACTACAGCGGAGCAGGGCTCCAAATCAATACATTCTCTAGCTTCTCATCTCCTCTCCCCCTCTCATTTTCTTAAATACATTGTGTATCCAATGTAGAACAACACATTAAAGTTGATAGTCATCGACGCTGTCAGCGTCGCCCTCCACTGCATCACGGTGCCGAGGGGCCCCCCAGGTTCATCACTGACTGATCTCAGTCTGCTCCCAACTCACTGTGACAAAAGGTAGAAGCAAAATTGAGTGCAATGTAGCTGTGATGATTAATCTCCTTTGTTATTTTATGTAGTAGCATCTTTGCAGTTTATAGAGGATTAGTGTTACAGATGAATGAGCAATTCTGTGTGTACAGTAATTCAGTCATGATTGGCCACATGTACACCGAAGTAGTCAGCTGTGGACAAGATACACTTGTAATATGACATCACGTGTTCTTACTGTAAGGGGGATCCAATACGATACTGCGACTCCTTTGGTTTGTCCTGTTAGTAGGATGACCTACTGCTCCCAGCGCTAGTGGGACCATCAAGAGGAAACATGAATGTGATACAAGTCAAATACTTTACTAACTGTACTTTTGACACCCAAATTGGTGTGACAGAACTGGTGCAAAAATAGGTTAAGAAAAGTAACTTTATGGATCCTAGGGAATGTCTGTAGTAGGCCTATGCACTAGTATCTATTTATCACAGTTGAGCCTATTTGCTACACAGCCAAGTTAGTAGCCTCAACAAGCTCCGTCTCATGTTGAATTAGACATTAATCTACAGTGGCACAAAAAGGTATTTAGTCAGCCACCAATTGTGCAAGTTCTCCCACTTAAAAAGATGAAGCCTGTAATTTTCATCATAGGTACACTTCAACTATGACAGACAAAATGGGGGGAAAAATCCAGAAAATCACATTGTAGGATTTTTTTTATGAATTTATTTGCAAATTATGGTGGAAAATAAGTATTTGGTCACCTACAAACAAGCAAGATTTCTGGCTCTCACAGACCTGTAACTTCTTCTTTAAGAGGCTCCTCTGTCCTCCACTCGTTACCTGTATTAATGGCACCTGTTAGAACTTGTTATCAGTATAAAAGACACCTGTCCACAACCTCAAACAGTCATACTCCAAACTCCACTATGGCCAAGACCAAAGAGCTGCCAAAGGACACCAGAAACAAAATTGTAGGGCTGCACGAGGCTGGGAAGACTGAATCTGCAATAGGTAAGCAGCTTGGTTTGAAGAAATCAACTATGGGAGCAATTATTAGGAAATGGAAGACATACAAGACCACTGATAATCTTCCTCGATCTGGGGCTCCACGCAAGATCTCACCCCATGGGGTCAAAATTATAACAAGAACGGTGAGCAAAAATCCCAGAACCACACGGGGGACCTAGTGAATGACCTGTAGAGAGCTGGGACCAAAGTAACAAAGCCTACCATCAGTAACACACTACGCCGCCAGGGACTCAAATCCTGCAGTGCCAGACGTGTCCCCTTGCTTAAGCCAGTACATGTCTAGGCCCGTCTGAAGTTTGCTAGAGAGCATTTGGATGATCCAGAAGAAGATTGGGAGAATGTCATATGGTCAGATGAAACCAAAATATAACTTTTTGGTAAAAACCCAACTCGTTTTTATATTATATTTTCATATTTTTTTTAAATATGAAAATATATCACATTACACGTTTAGTAATGACAGAATGCAATGTAAACTTCACGGACAGAAACACTCTTGTATGTTTTATCGATAGGAGTGGGGAAAAAAGCTTGTGGTTGTGAATTGTTAAGCTTACCAAAGCACACCATAGTAGGCATTAACGATAAGTAATCAAATAAAGATGTTTTTCACACCATAGCCTGCAGGAGTTGCACTAATTATTCTTTCATTTTGATTAGTCAGTCATTGTTGTCAGGTAGGTTTTACAGTCAGTGTTAGGAGAAGAGGGCTGTGGTTCCTATCAGGGGGGTTGCTGGGTATTTGATTGGTAAAATGGGTAGATGTTTAGCGTGAAGATCTGGTTATAGATCATTCACACTGGGAGAGAATGTGTTTTTCTTTCTTCACCCTATGTGTGGACGTCAATGAACAGTTCCCATTCTCCCATACAGCCTCTCAATCGCAGCCTGGGTTGACTCTAGTCGACCTGGGTCATTAACTTTGTTACTGTGATAAACCAGGAGTGTTGAGTGGAATTACTCAAGTCGTTGCTTTGAAACTGCAGCTTGTTGGTACAGGCAGGCATGCGCTCACCCAACAACACTAGTAACAAACTGTTGCTGTACTCAAGTAGGATGACTAGTGTAACCACAGCACCATCAAGTGGCTCAACTGGTAACTGCAGCATTTCATATCACTACAGTTACCTTCCTACTAAAGCCATTCCTATCCCTGCCTCAGCCCTGCCCTTCCTCCTACTTTCTCCTGCTGTAGCTGTGGTTTCTAGTAAATTGCCCCTAGTCTATTAGAGAGAGGTGTTTATCTAAGAATTGGGGGATGTTATGAATGTTGTCCACAGGTGCACGCAAACATGACACAGGACTGGAGTACCTGTTTTTGTCCAGGTGGAGGCAGGAGTGGTCAAGACTGCACAGAGGAGGGCCCGGAGAACAAGAAAGATGAAGAAGAGGAGGGCTACCTTTCCAAAATCAAGAACATCTTTAGCTGATAGTCACGTCTCAGTTAGGACCCCTTGACATTAGATCTGTAATGTATTTGTCTCATTTTAACATGAGCAATCATATACATTCATAACACACACACATACACTCTATCATATCATTCCTCCAAGCAGCGGTGTGGCTGTTCTATTGTAGATAATATGTATAACTAAATATACTGTACCTCTTCCTAATTATTCTCCTTAGGCCTATTCCATAGAACCAGCCTCACACCTGTCTCCCACCGCTCCCATTAACCCTGACCAAAATAGTCACTTCATGAAGAGTTTGTCTGACCCCTATTTTTCCATTTCCTCTCCCCAGATAAGAGATCAACAGGACAATAATGGGAGAAGGAAAGCGACTGGTGCTCCGTCCCTCTCACTACCCTCCCACACCAAACGCCTGGATAGAGAGAGAAAGAAAGGGAGGAGAAATTGAGAGAGAGAGGTGTTTGGATGTGAGGAGAGGACATCTATATTCAGGGAATGGCCCATCAAGGAGTCAAGCCACACACGGACACTGTTCAGTCCCCAAAGAGACAGGTGTTGGTGTGGGACACTAAGGACTTGTAATAACTGGAGGGGAATCAGTGTGGACGCCAGCCAGTATCTGCATGCTTGGCAAGGAAGGGAAGACGAGAAGATTAGTGGCAAGGAGAAGAGAGAACATGAGCGAGCAATGAGTGTGTTCCAGACACCAACATTCTGCACAGACGCTCAGGGCCTGTATTCATAAAGCTTCTAACAGTAGGAGTGCTCATCTAAAATGCAAAACTGTTCCCAAATCAGCCTTCCTACTCTGAGACGCTTTGGGAATACAGCGTCCAACACCTCAGGAACCACGTTTATATGATATAACGATCCTATAATCTGCACAGTATTAGGGTGTCTAGAACACAGCCATTTGCATCATGTTGTGGTCTGATAAAGGCCGATGCATTTAGTTGTATTGTCATTGTGGTGTTGTTGTATGTGTAAGGGACAACAGCTCTGCAAGACTTACCTAGGTTTAAATACATTTAAATATTATAGTAAAAACAATACTCTGTTATTACTGCCTTTTCAATCATGTGTGAATGAAGAATCAACCCATTGCAGATTACTTCATTTTGATACTATTTTCACATGGTGTGTAGTTACATTGTATAACATCTTAATTGCCATGAAAGTGAAAATAAGTGACTAAGTGACAAATACATCAGACAATATGTCCAGAATAAGACAATATGTCCAGAATAAGACAATACGTCTAGAATAAGACAATAAGTCTGCAGTAAGACAAGAAGTCTACAATAAAACAATAAGTCTGTAATAAGACAAGAAGTCTAGAATAGGGCCTTCCGAGTGGCACAGTGGGCCACTTGAGGCGTCACTTCATTCCCAAACTGTGTCACAACTGGCTGTGACCGGGAGTCCCATAGTGTGGCGCACAATTGGCCCAGCGTCATCCGTATTAGGGAAGGCTTTGGCCGGGGGGGGCTTTTCTTGGCCCATCGCGCTCTAACGACTCCTTGTTGCTGGCTGGGCACTTGCAGGCTGACTTCGTTCTTCAGTTGAAAGGTGTTTCCTCTGACACATTGATGCTTGGCGGGTCATGTTTTGGATTACTCATGACTCGACTTTCGCCTCTCTTGAGCCCGTTGGGGAGTTTCAGCGATGAGACCAGACCGTAATTGTATTGTAATTAGATATCATACAATTGGGGAGAAAAAAAGGGGTAAATACATAAATACAACTATAAAGTCTACAATAAGACAATAAATCGAATACGTCTATTATAAGACGATAAATCTGCGGCGGCAAGTAGCCTAGTGGTTAGAACATTGGGCCAGTAACCGTAGAGGTTGCTAGATCAAATCCTGAGCTGACAAGGTAAAAATCTGTCTTAACTGACTTGCCTAGTGAAATAAAAAAATCTGTAGGAAGACAATACGTCTAGAATATGACAATACATCTATAATAAGACTTTTTCCCCTCATTCTCTCTCTGTGTTTCCCCCTGGAGTTGAGCTTTCTTCCCCATTGTGTCTCCTGTCACCATAAAAGTTTCTTCAAGTGCAGTCGCAAAACCATCAAGAACTATGACGAAACTGGCTCTCATGAGGAACACCACAGGAAAGGAAGACTCAGAGCTACATCTGCTGCAGAGGATAAGTTCATTAGAGTTACCCCCCCCCCCCCCCCCCAAAAAATAGGACATAAATGTGAAAAAAATGACATTACTTACAGTCAATGGGTTCAGTAGGTGAAAAACATAGTTGTGGCCTCCGGGTATCCACTACAGAGGACATTTCTTGATAAGCTCTTATTTAGCTCTTATTTAATGTGAAAAAAGTATTACACAATCCTGACAACTCACTTAAATATTCCTGAGATATTCACTTACAAGAAACAATGTGAATATCAAACTCACCAAAAATGACAGTTAATAATTACACACACAGGTCTTTTCAAATGTCCATTAAATGTGCTCATTTTGATGACATACATTTCTTAAATAACCAGGAAGATCTAACTGTCAAGGTCACACCCCCACAAGTGCTATCATTGCAATGCCCAGAATGTCCTCTAAAAGGGACAACAGGACTTAACACAGTCGCTTGTCTGGCCTCAGAGATACAGACCAAGAACTGATGTCCACTAGAGACAACAACAACGAATTGCTGGGTCTCGGGAGGATATGTCTATTAAAGTAGTCAACAGTTCCATATTTGGTCCCATATTCGTAGCAATGACTACATCAAGCTTGTTCATCTGACAACTTGTTGGATGCATTTGCAGTTTGTTTTGGTTGTGTTATGGGCTTTGTTTTATCAAATAGGAACTAAGTGAGTTAATAAGATGTTTCTGGACATGCCATGAAGAAAAATAAATAGAATAATGTTTAGTGAGAAGGTTACAGAGACTACAATAAAACATGCTAACCTCTCACCATTACCAATAACAGGGGAGGTTAGAATTTGGGGGGGAGGTTGATATCTGTGCTTTTTTACTTTCTCACTCATCATTATTCACAATTAATTCATGATTATTCATATTCATATTAGCATCAACATGAATAGAAGTGTTCAGAAACATCTTCTCATTCTTACTTCTAGTAGAGGTGTTCAGAAACATCTTCTCATTCTTACTTCAGGTAGAGGTGTTCAGAAACATCTTCTCATTCTTACTTCTAGTAGAGGTGTTCAGAAACATCTTCTCATTCTTACTTCAGGTAGAGGTGTTCAGAAACATCTTCTCATTCTTACTTCTAGTAGAGGTGTTCAGAAACATCTTCTCATTCTTACTTCTAGTAGAGGTGTTCAGAAACATCTTCTCATTCTTACTTCTAGTAGAGGTGTTCAGAAACATCTTCTCATTCTTACTTCTAGTAGAGGTGTTCAGAAACATCTTCTCATTCTTACTTCTAGTAGAGGTGTTCAGAAACATCTTCTCATTCTTACTTCTAGTAGAGGTGTTCAGAAACATCTTCTCATTCTTACTTCAGGTAGAGGTGTTCAGAAACATCTTCTCATTCTTACTTCAGGTAGAGGTGTTCAGAAACATCTTCTCATTCTTACTTACAATAGAAGTGACTCCAAATGACCCAATATATTATTCACCATTCAGTTCCTATTCGGCAAAACACAACGAAAACAAACAACAAATGTCTCCAACAAGTTTGTCAAGTTCATCAAAAGCTTGATTACTACAGAGCTCCAGTATCTAACATTGTACCATGTACGTAGGCCTACTACTTCCTTGTGGATTGGACTGTTGCTTAGGCCTCTCCCAAGTCCAGTCTACTACTCTGATCTGTTCTAGGTAAGACCGTTCTAAGTGTAGAAGAGAAGGACAGACTGAAAAGGAAAGCCTGCCTGTAGCAGAAGGGGTCTCCATAGTGATTGAGACAGTTGCTGTGTGACCACGTTACATTGTTTGATGTTTTTCTGTGCCGACACCTGATCCAGGGCTGTAGAGATTCTGGTCCAGAGGTTTCCAATAGACTGTGGACTTTAGTACCATTGGTCTTCATGAGACAGACCACATGTCTTATGCCAGATCATAAGTACCAAGAGGGTGAAAGTGAAAACAGTGCTGAGTGAGCTGGCTTATAAACCCACTGCTTTTACAGTAGGGTGTTGTGTCCCAAAACACATTTAAAAAGTATATAACCTTCATTTAAACACATATTCGGTCTTTGTAACAATTATTTTATTGAATTGACCCTTACTAAAAGTCAATGCTGTCGGTAGGTCTACACCTAAAGGTCAGTGCTGTCGGTGGGTCTACACCTAAAAGTCAGTGCTGTCGGTAGGTCTACACCTAAAAGTCAGTGCTGTCGGTGGGTCTACACCTAAAAGTCAGTGCTGTCGGTGGGTCTACACCTGATATATACAGTAGATGGCGCTGCTAAACTGTGAATAATCCAACCAAGTCACTGGCAGCTGACTTATCGCTAGCGCCCACACACACACACACACACACACACATACGCCCTCTACACACACTTCCCTCATAATGGCCAGTGATTACTAGATCAGCAGTGAAGTTCATTTAACAGGCCTGTTTCTTGGTTCCCTGTGATTATGGCTTTGGGTGCTTCTGCAGCATAGTCTCTCTGACTGTTAACCAGCCTGGCCTTAATGCTGCTTATGATTCATTACTCCTCCGTTCATCTCATCCATCAGTCCATCTCCTTCTCTCTCAGGCCTCATCTCCAACCTCAGCCCAGGGATGGAGAGGCTTTAGGCCCCTGTGACAAGCCCAGGGCCCCCCTCCACCACCACGGTACCCACCAGCTAGTGTGGCTCCAGAGAAAACAGTCATAAAGCAGGCATAAGCCCCCTAGACACAAACAGGGCTAAAATCCCTGCCTTAACTCTGCCCCACACTAACCAACCACAGGCCTGAGACTACATACCCACAGCACAGAGAGATCCCTGTGAAGAACCGTTAAGACTGGCCTCGAGTCATAGTGATGCTGATACTTCATACCCACAGCACAGAGAGATCCCTGTGAAGAACCGTTAAGACTGGCCTCAAGTCATAGTGATGCTGAATCTAATACTTAGTCACGTATCTTGGTCAAATGTATGGTCACGTAAACACTGTACATAGGAAATACTGACACCTGAACATACTTTGTCTCTCTCTCTCTCTCTCTCTCTCACACACACACACACACACACACACACACACACACACACACACACACACACACACACACACACACACACACACACACCGTTTTTTACTTAAGGAAGCAGCAGCTGTCCAAGCATAAAGACAGACAGCAGACAGCACAGTTCATTGTCAGGTTGAGTTCATAATGAATCTTGGCCTCTTGCTTTAATGAAAGGTCATCCACTACTCTTCTCTCCCAGCTCTCCTCTCAGCTCCCTTTGTGTTGCACTGAGAGGGACTGTGCAGTTATTGGGTGGTCACTGTCTGAGTTGTGTACTGTACAGGCAATAAGAAGGCCCCCTATTAAAGGACTCAGGACCCCCAAGCTGCCTACATCCTTTTCCCAGTCGTCCCCGGCAACCAGCTGTCAATTAGACATGATTGGCAGCCAGGAAGCTCTTGTTTGTGTAGTCTGTTTCTATACACCTTTCTGGACGTATAAAGGGTTCTAGAATGACTTTGAGTTGACTAGTTTGTCAGTAATTGCCCTCCACTCTGTTTTTTTAAAACATTTCTGTTAACAGTTTTGATTTGATGTTCTGTAAAGCTGAATCCCTGTCTGTCTTGGCATGGTCTATATGGCCTGACCTCACTCTCTAAATATGCTAGGAAGTTTGTGTGTGTGTGTGTGTGTGTGTGTGTGTGTGTGTGTGTGTGTGTGTGTGTGTGTGTGTGTGTGTGTGTGTGTGTGTGTGTGCGTGCGTGCGTGCGTGCGTGCGTGCGTGCGTGCGTGCGTGCGTGCGTGTGTGTGTGTGTGTGAATCTAAAATTGTCTGAATTGAACACACATGTCAACCGCCGTGCTTATTTACCTTAATAAGGCGGATCTGTGCGATGAAGAGATTGGAGGTTATTACCTCAAATTACACAGGAGGGAAGGAGAGGGGGAAGGAGAGAGGGAAAGAGAGACTAGAGGAGAGAGGGATGGATAGAGGGAAAGAGAATTGGGAAGCGAGGGAAAAAGAGAGGGGGAGAGATGGATAGCTGGAAAGAGGGAGGAAGAGAGAGGGAAGAAAAGAGGAAAAGGGAGAGGTTAGGAGAGAGGGATGATAGATGGAAAGAGAGAGGGATGATAGATGGAAAGAGAGAGGGGAGGAGAGAGGGATGATAGATGGAAAGAGAGAGGGGAGGAGAGAGGGATGATAGATGGAAAGAGAGAGGGGAGGAGAGAGGGATGATAGATGGAAAGAGAGAGGGGAGGAGAGAGGGATGATAGATGGAAAGAGAGAGGGGGAGAGAGATGGATAGCTGGAAAGAGGGAGAAAGAGAGAGGGAAGAAAAGAGGAAAAGGGAGAGGTTAGGAGAGAGGGATGATAGATGGAAAGAGAGAGGGGAGGAGAGAGGGATGATAGATGGAAAGAGAGAGGGATGATAGATGGAAAGAGAGAGGGGAGGAGAGAGGGATGATAGATGGAAAGAGAGAGGGGAGGAGAGAGGGATGATAGATGGAAAGAGAGAGGGGAGGAGAGGGATGATAGATGGAAAGAGAGAGGGATGATAGATGGACAGAGAGAGGGGAGGAGAGAGGGATGATAGATGGAAAGAGAGAGGGGAGGAGAGAGGGATGATAGATGGAAAGAGAGAGGGGAGGAGGGAGGGATGATAGATGGAAAGAGAGAGAGGGATGATAGATGGAAAGAGAGAGGGATGATAGATGGACAGAGAGAGGGGATGATAGACTGAAAGAGAGAGGGGAGGAGAGAGGGATGATAGACTGAAAGAGAGAGGGGAGGAGAGAGGGATGATAGGTGGAAAGAGAGAGGGGAGGAGAGAGGGATGATAGATGGAAAGAGAGAGGGGAGGAGAGAGGGATGATAGATGGAAAGAGAGAGGGGAGGAGAGAGGGATGATAGATGGAAAGAGAGAGGGTGAGAGAGATGGATAGATGGAAAGAGGGAGAAAGAGAGAGGGAAGAAAAGAGGAAAAGGGAGAGGGGAGGAGAGAGGGATGATAGATGGAAAGAGAGAGGGGAGGAGAGAGGGATGATAGATGGAAAGAGAGAGGGGAGGAGAGAGGGATGATAGATGGAAAGAGAGAGGGGAGGAGAGAGGGATGATAGATGGAAAGAGAGAGGGGAGGAGAGAGGGATGATAGATGGAAAGAGAGAGGGGAGGAGAGGGATGATAGATGGAAAGAGAGAGGGGAGGAGAGAGGGATGATAGATGGAAAGAGAGAGGGGGGAGAGGGATGATAGATGGAAAGAGAGCGGGGAGGAGAGAGGGATGATAGATGGAAAGAGAGAGGGGAGGAGAGAGGGATGATAGATGGAAAGAGGGAGGGGAGGAGAGAGGGATGATAGATGGAAAGAGAGAGGGGAGGAGAGAGGGATGATAGATGGAAAGAGAGAGGGGAGGAGAGAGGGATGATAGATGGAAAGAGAGAGGGGAGGAGGGAGGGATGATAGATGGAAAGAGAGAGAGGGATGATAGATGGAAAGAGAGAGGGATGATAGATGGACAGAGAGAGGGGATGATAGACTGAAAGAGAGAGGGGAGGAGAGAGGGATGATAGACTGAAAGAGAGAGGGGAGGAGAGAGGGATGATAGGTGGAAAGAGAGAGGGGAGGAGAGAGGGATGATAGATGGAAAGAGAGAGGGGAGGAGGGAGGGATGATAGATGGAAAGAGAGAGAGGGATGATAGATGGAAAGAGAGAGGGATGATAGATGGACAGAGAGAGGGGATGATAGACTGAAAGAGAGAGGGGAGGAGAGAGGGATGATAGACTGAAAGAGAGAGGGGAGGAGAGAGGGATGATAGGTGGAAAGAGAGAGGGGAGGAGAGAGGGATGATAGATGGAAAGAGAGAGGGGAGGAGAGAGGGATGATAGATGGAAAGAGAGAGGGATGATAGATGGACAGAGAGAGGGGAGGAGAGAGGGATGATAGATGGAAAGAGAGAGGGGAGGAGAGAGGGATGATAGATGGAAAGAGAGAGGGGAGGAGGGAGGGATGATAGATGGAAAGAGAGAGAGGGATGATAGATGGAAAGAGAGAGGGATGATAGATGGACAGAGAGAGGGGATGATAGACTGAAAGAGAGAGGGGAGGAGAGAGGGATGATAGACTGAAAGAGAGAGGGGAGGAGAGAGGGATGATAGGTGGAAAGAGAGAGGGAGGAGAGAGGGATGATAGATGGAAAGAGAGAGGGGAGGAGAGAGGGATGATAGATGGAAAGAGAGAGGGGAGGAGAGAGGGATGATAGATGGAAAGAGAGAGGGTGAGAGAGATGGATAGATGGAAAGAGGGAGAAAGAGAGAGGGAAGAAAAGAGGAAAAGGGAGAGGGGAGGAGAGAGGGATGATAGATGGAAAGAGAGAGGGGAGGAGAGAGGGATGATAGATGGAAAGAGAGAGGGGAGGAGAGAGGGATGATAGATGGAAAGAGAGAGGGGAGGAGAGAGGGATGATAGATGGAAAGAGAGAGGGGAGGAGAGAGGGATGATAGATGGAAAGAGAGAGGGGAGGAGAGGGATGATGATGGAAGAGAGAGGGGAGGAGAGAGGGATGATAGATGGAAAGAGAGAGGGGGGGAGAGGGATGATAGATGGAAAGAGAGCGGGGAGGAGAGAGGGATGATAGATGGAAAGAGAGAGGGGAGGAGAGAGGGATGATAGATGGAAAGAGGGAGGGGAGGAGAGAGGGATGATAGATGGAAAGAGAGAGGGGAGGAGAGAGGGATGATAGATGGAAAGAGAGAGGGGAGGAGAGAGGGATGATAGATGGAAAGAGAGAGGGATGATAGATGGAAAGAGAGAGGGGAGGAGAGAGGGATGATAGATGGAAAGAGAGAGGGGAGGAGGGAGGGATGATAGATGGAAAGAGAGAGAGGGATGATAGATGGAAAGAGAGAGGGATGATAGATGGACAGAGAGAGGGGATGATAGACTGAAAGAGAGAGGGGAGGAGAGAGGGATGATAGACTGAAAGAGAGAGGGGAGGAGAGAGGGATGATAGGTGGAAAGAGAGAGGGAGGAGAGAGGGATGATAGATGGAAAGAGAGAGGGGAGGAGAGAGGGATGATAGATGGAAAGAGAGAGGGGAGGAGAGAGGGATGATAGATGGAAAGAGAGAGGGTGAGAGAGATGGATAGATGGAAAGAGGGAGAAAGAGAGAGGGAAGAAAAGAGAAAAAGGGAGAGGGGAGGAGAGAGGGATGATAGATGGAAAGAGAGAGGGGAGGAGAGAGGGATGATAGATGGAAAGAGAGAGGGGAGGAGAGAGGGATGATAGATGGAAAGAGAGAGGGGAGGAGAGAGGGATGATAGATGGAAAGAGAGAGGGGAGGAGAGAGGGATGATAGACGGAAAGAGGGAGGGGAGGAGAGAGGGATGATAGATGGAAAGAGAGAGGGGAGGAGAGAGGGATGATAGATGGAAAGAGAGAGGGGAGGAGAGAGGGATGATAGATGGAAAGAGAGAGGGGAGGAGAGAGGGATGATAGATGGAAAGAGAGAGGGGAGGAGAGAGGGATGATAGATGGAAAGAGAGAGGGGAGGAGAGAGGGATGATAGATGGAAAGAGAGAGGGGAGGAGAAGAGGGATGATAGATGGAAAGAGAGAGGGATGATAGATGGAAAGAGAGAGGGATGATAGATGGAAAGAGAGAGGGGAGGAGAGAGGGATGATAGATGGAAAGAGAGAGGGGAGGAGAGAGGGATGATAGATGGAAAGAGAGAGGGATGATAGATGGAAAGAGAGAGGGGAGGAGAGAGGGATGATAGATGGAAAGAGAGAGGGATGATAGATGGAAAGAGAGAGGGGAGGAGAGAGGGATGATAGACTGAAACTAGAGAGGGATGATAGATGGAAAGAGAGAGGGGAGGAGAGAGGGATGATAGACTGAAAGAGAGAGGGATGATAGATGGAAAGAGAGAGGGGAGGAGAGAGGGATGATAGATGGAAAGAGAGAGGGGAGGAGAGAGGGGATGATAGATGGAAAGAGAGAGGGGGAGGAGAGAGGGATGAAGATGGAAAGAGAGAGGGGAGGAGAGAGGGATGATAGATGGAAAGAGAGAGGGATGATAGATGGAAAGAGAGAGGGGAGGAGAGGGATGATAGATAGAAAGAGAGAGGGGAGGAGAGAGGGATGATAGATGGAAAGAGAGAGGGATGATAGATGGAAAGAGAGAGGGGAGGAGAGAGGGATGATAGATGGAAAGAGTGAGGGGAGGAGAGAGGGATGATAGATGGACAGAGAGAGGGGAGGAGAGAGGGATGATAGATGGAAAGAGAGAGGGGAGGAGAGAGGGATGATAGATGGAAAAAGAGAGGGATGATAGATGGAAAGAGAGAGGGATGATAGATGGAAAGAGAGAGGGATGATAGATGGACAGAGAGAGGGGAGGAGAGAGGGATGATAGATGGAAAGAGAGAGGGGAGGAGAGAGGGATGATAGATGGAAGAGAGAGGGGAGGAGAGGGATGATAGATGGAAAGAGAGAGGGGAGGAGAGAGGGATGATAGATGGAAAGAGAGAGGGGGGAGAGGGATGATAGATGGAAAGAGAGCGGGGAGGAGAGAGGGATGATAGATGGAAAGAGAGAGGGGAGGAGAGAGGGATGATAGATGGAAAGAGAGAGGGGAGGAGGGAGGGATGATAGATGGAAAGAGAGAGAGGGATGATAGATGGAAAGAGAGAGGGGAGGAGAGAGGGATGATAGATGGAAAGAGAGAGGGGAGGAGAGAGGGATGATAGATGGAAAGAGAGAGGGATGATAGATGGAAAGAGAGAGGGGAGGAGAGAGGGATGATAGATGGAAAGAGAGAGGGGAGGAGAGAGGGATGATAGATGGAAAAAGAGAGGGATGATAGATGGAAAGAGAGAGGGATGATAGATGGAAAGAGAGAGGGATGATAGATGGAAAGAGAGAGGGGAGGAGAGAGGGATGATAGATGGAAAGAGAGAGGGATGATAGATGGAAAGAGAGAGGGGAGGAGAGAGGGATGATAGATGGAAAGAGTGAGGGGAGGAGAGAGGGATGATAGATGGACAGAGAGAGGGGAGGAGAGAGGGATGATAGATGGAAAGAGAGAGGGGAGGAGAGAGGGATGATAGATGGAAAGAGAGAGGGGAGAGAGAGGGATGATAGATGGAAAGAGAGAGGGGAGGAGAGGGATGATAGATGGAAAGAGAGAGGGGAGGAGAGAGGGATGATAGATGGAAAGAGAGAGGGGAGGAGAGAGGGATGATAGATGGAAAGAGAGAGGGGAGGAGAGAGGGATGATAGATGGAAAGAGAGAGGGGAGGAGAGAGGGATGATAGATGGAAAGAGAGAGGGGAGGAGAGAGGGATGATAGATGGAAAGAGAGAGGGATGATAGATGGAAAGAGAGAGGGATGATAGATGGAAAGAGAGAGGGGAGGAGAGAGGGATGATAGATGGAAAGAGAGAGGAGGAGAGAGGGATGATAGATGGAAAGAGAGAAGGAGGAGAGAGGGATGATAGATGGAAAGAGAGAGGGATGATAGATGGAAAGAGAGAGGGATGATAGATGGAAAGAGAGAGGGGAGGAGAGAGGGATGATAGACTGAAAGAGAGAGGGATGATAGATGGAAAGAGAGAGGGGAGGAGAGAGGGATGATAGACTGAAAGAGAGAGGGATGATAGATGGAAAGAGAGAGGGGAGGAGAGAGGGATGATAGATGGAAAGAGAGATCGGAGGAGAGAGGGATGATAGATGGAAAGATAGAGGGGAGGAGAGAGGGATGATAGATGGAAAGAGAGAGGGGAGGAGAGAGGGATGATAGACTGAAAGAGAGAGGGATGATAGATGGAAAGAGAGAGGGGAGGAGAGAGGGATGATAGATGGAAAGAGAGAGGGGAGGAGAGAGGGATGATAGATGGAAAGAGAGAGGGGAGGAGAGAGGGATGATAGATGGAAAGAGAGAGGGGAGGAGAGAGGGATGATAGATGGAAAGAGAGAGGGTGATAGATGGAAAGAGAGAGGGGAGGAAAGAGGGATGACAGATGGAAAGAGAGAGGGGAGGAGAGGGATGATAGATGGAAGAGAGAGGGGAGGAGAGAGGGGAGGAGAGAGAGGGATGATAGATGGAAAGAGAGAGGGGAGGGGAGAGAGGGATGATAGATGGAAAGAGAGAGGGATGATAGATGGAAAGAGAGAGGGATGATAGATGGAAAGAGAGAGGGATGATAGATGGAAAGAGAGAGGGGAGGAGAGAGGGATGATAGATGGAAAGAGAGAGGGATGATAGATGGAAAGAGAGAGGGGAGGAGAGGGATGATAGATGGAAAGAGAGAGGGATGATAGATGGAAAGAGAGAGGGATGATAGATGGAAAAAGAGAGGGATGATAGATGGAAAGAGAGAGGGATGATAGATGGAAAGAGAGAGGGGAGGAGAGAGGGATGATAGATGGAAAGAGAGAGGGGAGGAGAGAGGGATGATAGATGGGAAGAGAGAGGGGAGGAGAGAGGGATGATAGACTGAAAGAGAGAGGGATGATAGATGGAAAGAGAGAGGGGAGGAGAGAGGGATGATAGACTGAAAGAGAGAGGGATGATAGATGGAAAGAGAGAGGGGAGGAGAGAGGGATGATAGATGGAAAGAGAGAGGGGAGGAGAGAGGGATGATAGATGGAAAGAGAGAGGGGAGGAGAGAGGGATGATAGATGGAAAGAGAGAGGGGAGGAGAGAGGGATGATAGATGGAAAGAGAGAGGGGAGGAGAGGGATGATAGATAGAAAGAGAGAGGGAGGAGAGAGGGATGATAGATGGAAAGAGAGAGGGATGATAGATGGAAAGAGAGAAGGGAGGAGAGAGGGATGATAGATGGAAAGAGAGAGGGGGGAGAGGGATGATAGATGGAAAGAGAGCGGGGAGGAGAGAGGGATGATAGATGGAAAGAGAGAGGGGAGGAGAGAGGGATGATAGATGGAAAGAGAGAGGGGGGAGAGGGATGATAGATGGAAAGAGAGCGGGGAGGAGAGAGGGATGATAGATGGAAAGAGAGAGGGGAGGAGAGAGGGATGATAGATGGAAAGAGAGAGGGGAGGAGAGAGGGATGATAGATGGAAAGAGAGAGGGGAGGAGAGAGGGATGATAGATGGAAAGAGAGAGGGGAGGAGAGACGGGATGATAGATGGAAAGAGAGAGGGGAGGAGAGAGGGATGATAGATGGAAAGAGAGAGGGATGATAGATGGAAAGAGAGAGGGATGATAGATGGAAAGAGAGAGGGGAGGAGAGAGGGATGATAGATGGAAAGAGAGAGGAGGAGAGAGGGATGATAGATGGAAAGAGAGAAGGAGGAGAGAGGGATGATAGATGGAAAGAGAGAGGGATGATAGATGGAAAGGAGAGAGGGATGATAGATGGAAAGAGAGAGGGAGGAGAGAGGGATGATAGACTGAAAGAGAGAGGGATGATAGATGGAAAGAGAGAGGGGAGGAGAGAGGATGATAGACTGAAAGAGAGAGGGATGATAGATGGAAAGAGAGAGGGGAGGAGAGAGGGATGATAGATGGAAGAGAGATCGGAGGAGAGGGATGATAGATGGAAAGAGAGAGGGAGGAGAGAGGGATGATAGATGGGAAAGAGAGAGGGGAGGAGAGAGGGATGATAGATGGAAAGAGAGAGGGATGATACGATGGAAAGAGAGAGGGGAGGAGAGAGGGATGATAGATGGAAAGAGAGAGGGGAGGAGAGGAGGGATGATAGATGGAAAGAGAGAGGGGAGGTGAGAGGGATGATAGAGGGAACGAGAAGAGAGGGATGATAGATGGAAAGAGAGAGGGGAGGAGAGGGATGATAGATGGAAAGAGAGAGGGGAAGGAAAGAGGGATGACAGATGGAAAGAGAGAGGGGAGGAGAGGGATGATAGATGGAAAGAGAGAGGGGAGGAGAGAGGGGAGGAGAGAGAGGGATGATAGATGGAAAGAGAGAGGGGAGGGGAGAGAGGGATGATAGATGGAAGAGAGAGGGATGATAGATGGAAAGAGAGAGGGATGATAGATGGAAAGAGGAGAGGATGATAGATGGAAAGAGAGAGGGAGGAGAGAGGGATGATAGATGGAAAGAGAGAGGGATGATAGATGGAAAGAGAGAGGGGAGGAGAGGGATGATAGATGGAAAGAGAGAGGGATGATAGATGGAAAGAGAGAGGGATGATAGATGGAAAAAGAGAGGGATGATAGATGGAAAGAGAGAGGGATGATAGATGGAAAGAGAGAGGGGAGGAGAGAGGGATTGATAGATGGAAAGAGAGAGGGAGGAGAGAGGGATGATAGATGGGAAGAGAGAGGGGAGGAGAGAGGGATGATAGACTGAAAGAGAGAGGGATGATAGATGGAAAGAGAGAGGGGAGGAGAGAGGGATGATAGACTGAAAGAGAGAGGGATGATAGATGGAAAGAGAGAGGGGAGGAGAGAGGGATGATAGATGGAAAGAGAGAGGGGAGGAGAGAGGGATGATAGATGGAAAGAGAGAGGGGAGGAGAGAGGGATGATAGATGGAAAGAGAGAGGGGAGGAGAGAGGGATGATAGATGGAAAGAGAGAGGGGAGGAGAGGGATGATAGATAGAAAGAGAGAGGGGAGGAGAGAGGGATGATAGATGGAAAGAGAGAGGGATGATAGATGGAAAGAGAGAAGGGAGGAGAGAGGGATGATAGATGGAAAGAGAGAGGGGGGAGAGGGATGATAGATGGAAAGAGAGCGGGGAGGAGAGAGGGATGATAGATGGAAAGAGAGAGGGGAGGAGAGAGGGATGATAGATGGAAAGAGAGAGGGGGGGAGAGGGATGATAGATGGAAAGAGAGCGGGGAGGAGAGAGGGATGATAGATGGAAAGAGAGAGGGGAGGAGAGAGGGATGATAGATGGAAAGAGAGAGGGAGGAGAGAGGGATGATAGATGGAAAGAGAGAGGGGAGGAGAGAGGGATGATAGATGGAAAGAGAGAGGGGAGGAGAGAGGATGATAGATGGAAAGAGAGAGGGGAGGCCTGGTGGGGTCAAGTCTATTATTAATATAATCTCTGTATTTCCTTCTCCCTCTCCTCAAACCCAGGGAGTATTAATGTCTCCTTATAATCATGAGATTTTACTGACTGATTTTACTGAATATAGAATATGGAAAAATCGGCCTCCCGGGTGGCGCATTGGTCTAAGGCACTGCACCACCAGAGACTCTGGGTTCGAGCCCAGGCTCTGTCGTAGCCGGCCGCGACCGGGAAGTCCATGTGGCGACGCACAATTGGCCTAGCGTCGTCCGGGTTAGGGAGGGTTTGGCCAGTAGGGATATCCTTGTCTCATCGCGCACTAGCGACTCCTGTGGCGGGCCGGGGTTGTTCACGCTAACCAGGTCGCCAGGTGTACGGTGTTTCCTCTGACACATTGATGCAGGTGGCTTCCTGGTTGGATGCACGCTGTGTTAAGAAGCAGTGCGGCTTGGTTGGGTTGTGTATCGGGGGACGCATGGCTTTCAACCTTCGTCTCTCCTGAGCCCATACGGGAGATGTAGCAATGAGACAAGACAGTAACGACTAACAATTGGATACCACGAAATTGGGGAGATAAAGGGGGTAAAATAAATAAATAAATATGAATAAAAAGATGATGGAAAAATGGACATGGGCCCATGTAAACATTAGACTAATAGGTCTGTTAAACCCTTTGTTTAGTGGCACACTGCTGATGTCAGCAACACTCATAATATCTCCCTTTCTCACATAAAACATCTCTCCATCCATCTCTCTCCCTCCCTCTCTCCATCTCTCACCAACCACACTGGGTAGAGAGGGAACGGAGGAAGGAGGAGAGGACAGAGCCCTGGTTCTGACCGCCTTGACAAACGATGGTGGTTTTGACCTCACCACCGAGAGCTTAGTGTCAGGGCTGGGCACACGGAACACGGAACCATGGAACCCAACTCATGATGACATCATAATGAAGGGACTAGCAGTGATTTAACACTAGGAACCACAGCTACAGTAGGAGGGGAAGGGAGGGAGGACAGGGCTGAGACTGGGATAGGAAGGGGCTGTAGTGGG
Organism: Oncorhynchus kisutch; assembly: GCF_002021735.2. Lineage (NCBI taxonomy): Eukaryota > Metazoa > Chordata > Actinopteri > Salmoniformes > Salmonidae > Oncorhynchus > Oncorhynchus kisutch. The sequence continues at coordinate 75,359,735 of NC_034174.2, read as the reverse complement.
AAAACAATTACTGACCCAGGTTGAATATAGGATCAAACCAGGGAAATCAAGAGGCTATAGACTATATTGGAGAATTAGCTGTGTTGGTCTGAAGTATGAGAAATCTGTAATATAAAACAGTTCTCTTTCTGTCTCTATTGTTCACAAACATGAACACACTCATAAACTCTGAGACAAAGTAGCCTGACGTCTGCTCTCTCCCAGTGAGCCTTCACTATAGTCACTTCTCCACATTACTCAGAATAAAATCACCAGCAACTGTGTATGCGCGTTCTTGCATGCATCCTTCCATGTGTGTGTGTGTGTGTAGCACTGGCCCCCTGTTTCCCATTTCCCCATAATCACAGTTACCCCCCAATTTACCCCTCACCCCTACCCTCCTCACCCCTACCCTCCTCACCCCTACCCTGTTGATTAGGGCTCTAGATGACTGCCAGATGCAGAGGGATATGTCTGTGTTAGCATGTGGTCTGCACGGTGTGTGTGTGTGTGTGTGTGTGTGTGTGTGTGCGTGCGTGCGTGCGTGTGTGTGTGTTTTAGCACACTATTTACATAGCAGAAGTCACAGAGATGTGCCTAGACCTTTTCTACAGTAGTATTCAATTATTAACCCCAAATTCAGAATCAGATTACTAGATTACAAAATGGATACCCTGTGTTTAAAAAAAAATACTGAACAAAATTATAAACGCAACATGTAAAGTGTTGGTGACATTTTTCATCAGCTGAAATAAAAGATCCCAGAAATGTTCCATATGCACAAAAGCATATTATCTCAAGCTGATCCATCCACCTGCCAGGTGTGGCATATCAAGAAGATGATTAAACAGCATGATCATTACACAGGTGCACCTTGTGCTGGGAACAGTAAAAGGCCACTCTAAAATGTGCAGTTATGACATACAACACAATGCCACGGATGGCTCCAGTTTTGGGGGAGCGTGCAATTGGCATTCTGACTGCAGGAATGCCCAACAGAGAGGTTGCCAGAGAATTTAATGTTCACTTCTTGACCATTAGCCGCCTCCAATGTTGTTTTAGAGAATTTGGCAGTACATCCAACTGCCCTCACAACCGCAGACCGCGTGTAACCAAGCCAGCACAGGACCTCTACGTCCAGCTTCTTCACCTGTGGGATTGTTTGAGGGGGGCAGGGGTTTCTGTCTGTAATAATGCCCTTTCGTGGGGAAAAACTAATTCTGTTTGGCTGAGGTGGCTTCCCAGTGGGTGGGCCTATGCCCTCCTAGCCCCACCCAAGGCTGCACCCCTGCCCAGTCCTGTGAAATCCATAGATTAGAGCCTGTTTTATTTATTTCAATTGACTGATTTCCTTATATGAACTGTAACTCAGTCAACTCTTTGAAATTGTAATAATACTTAATGGATATTCTGGGCTCAGTTCTCATCCCTCCAAACCTCCATACATCCAACTGCAGTTAAACAGTGAAATACGATGACATAGTGCACACAAGCTGATGACCTCATGCCTGGTAAGGTTTTTGGAGGTAATTTCAGTGACATGTGTAATATTGAGGATTCAGAGGCCAGAAGTAAAGTTCCTTTCTCCAAACTATCAATTTACTGCCTTGGAGATTATGAAAGGTTCTGTAGATTTATCGTAGTGATTCCGTAACAGAGGGCAGATGTGGAATATCCATTATCTGGGTTAGAGTGAGCTCATGGTGTGTGTGTGTGTGTGTGTGTGTGTGACATTGAGCTCATGGTCCTGTGGCTCCTCCATATGATTGAATTAAAACAGTGGTGGTCGAGCAACACAACAGAGACTACAGAACCGTTTGGGTCTGTCCATTAAGACGGATAAAAAACAAGGTCCTCTGAAACGGTTTGACCCGTGTTGCAACAGCTGTGTTTGTGGATGGGATTGAGGGCCCATATGTTTCTGAGAGTATGTGACTGTGTGTGCTTCGATGTGTGTATGCATAGTTTGTTTTGTGTGTGTGTTTTCTACTATGGGTCCAACACTAACTACACCAGAGGAGACTGGTGACTTGGTGTGTGGGAGACGATACTTAGTCAAGGATTTTCTCAAAATCAAAGATTACACTGCAAGCTGCGCTGTGGTCAGTCGTCCTCTTCTCTCTCCTGTCTCCTGTCTCCTCTCTCCTCTCTCCTCTCTCCTCTCTCCTGTCTCCTCTTTTTGTCACTTCTAGGTTAGACCACTGCAATGCTCTACTTTCTGGCTACCAGGATAAAGCACTAAATAAACTTCAGTTAGTGCTAAATACGGCTGCTAGAATCCTGACTAGAACTAAAAAATTTGATCATATTACTCCAGTGCTAGCCTCCCTACACTGGTTTCCTGTTAAGGCAAGGACTGATTTCAAGGTTTTACTGCTAACCTACAAAGCATTACATGGGCTTGCTCCTACCTATCTCTCTGATTTGGTCCTGCCGTACATACCTACACGTACGCTACGGTCACAAGACGTAGGCCTCCTAATTGTCCCTAGAATTTCTAAGCAAACAGCTGGAGTCAGGGCTTTCTCCTATAGAGCTCCATTTTTATGGAATGGTCTGCCTACCCATGTGAGAGACACAGACTCGGTCTCAACCTTTAAGTCTTTACTGAAGACTCATCTCTTCAGTGTGTCATATGATTGAGTGTAGTCTGGCCCAGGAGAGGGAAGGTGAACGGAAAGGCTCTGGAGCAACGAACCGCCCTTGCTGTCTTTGCCTGGCCGGTTCCCCTCTTTCCACTGGGATTCTCTGCCTCTAACCCTATTACAGGGGCTGAGTCACTGGCTTACTGGGGCTCTTTCATACCGTCCCTAGGAGGGGTGCGTCACTTGAGTGGGTTGAGTAATGTGATCTTCCTGTCTGGGTTGGCGACCCCCTTGGGTTGTGCCGTGGTGGAGATCTTTGTGGGCTATACTCGGCCTTGTCTCAGGATGGTAAGTTGGTGGTTGAAGATATCCCTCTAGTGGTGTGGGGGCTGTGCTTTGGCAAAGTGGGTGGGGTTATATCCTTCCTGTTTGGCCCTGTCCGGGGGTGTCCTCGGATCGGGCCACATTGTCTCCTGACCCCTCCTGTCTCAGCCTCCAGTATTTATGCTGCAGTAGTTTGTGCCGGAGGGCTAGGGTCAGTTTGTTATATCTGGAGTACTTCTCCTATCCTATTCGATGTCCTGTGTGAATTTAAGTGTGCTCTCTCTAATTCTCTCTTTCTCTCTTTCTTTCTCTCTCTCGGAGGACCTGAGCCCTAGGACCATGCCTTAGGACTACCTGACATGATGACTCCTTGCTGTCCCCAGTCCACCTGGCCGTGCTGCTGCTCCAGTTTCAACTGTTCTGCCTTATTATTATTGGACCATGCTGGTCATTTATGAACATTTGAACATCTTGGCCATGTTCTGTTATAATCTCCACCCGGCACAGCCAGAAGAGGACTGGCCACCCCTCATAGCCTGGTTCCTCTCTAGGTTTCTTCCTAGGTTTAGCCACCGTGCTTCTACACCTGCATTGCTTGCTGTTTGGGGTTTTAGGCTGGGTTTCTGTACAGCACTTTGAGATATCAGCTGATGTACGAAGGGCTGTATAAACAAATTTGATTTGATTTTGATTTGATCCTGTCTCCTGTCTCCTCTATCATGTCTCCTGTCTCCTCTCTCCTGTCTCCTCTTTCCTGTCTCCTGTATCCTCTCTCAGTTAGGAGAGATGGAGTGGTGGAGAGGGGGAGTGAGGGAGGGAGTGGAGAAGAGGGATGGCTGGAGGGGGGTTGGAGAGTTGTCTTTTCCCCTTTGTGCTTTTGTACTTTTTAATGAAATGAGAGACAGAGTGGGATAAAGAAAAGAAACAGAAAAAATGAAAGAGAGAGAGAGAGAACTGAACGATGACAATGAACAATACATTTGGTAAAGATGGAGAATGAGATGAAAAGAAAGACAAATAAATGAGAAGAGGAAAAAGAAAGAAAGACATAGACAGAGAGAAAGAACTGAAGTTTACATACAGAAAACAGTGTTATTAGAGAAACATACAGAAAACAGTGTTGTCAGAGAAACATACAGATAACAGTGTTGTCAGAGAAACATACAGATAACAGTGTTGTCAGAGAAACATACAGAAAACAGTGTTGTCAGAGAAACATACAGATAACAGTGTTGTCAGAGAAACATACAGATAACAGTGTTGTCAGAGAAACATACAGATAACAGTGTTGTCAGAGAAACATACAGATAACAGTGTTGTCAGAGAAACATACAGATAACAGTGTTGCCAGAGAAACATATAGATAACAGTCTTACCAGAGAAACATACAGATAACAGTGTTATTAGAGAAACATACAGAAAACAGTGTTGTCAGAAACACATACAGATAATAGTGTTGCCAGAGAAACATACAGATAACAGTGTTGTCAGAGAAACATACAGATAACAGTGTTGTCAGAGGAACATACAGATAACAGTGTTGTCAGAGAAACATACAGATAACAGTGTTGTCAGAGAAACATACAGATAACAGTGTTGTCAGAGGAACATACAGATAACAGTGTTGTCAGAGAAACATACAGATAACAGTGTTGTCAGAGAAACATACAGATAACAGTGTTGTCAGAGGAACATACAGATAACAGTGTTGCCAGAGAAACATACAGATAACAGTGTTGTCAGAGAAACATACAGATAACAGTGTTATTAGAGAAACATACAGAAAACAGTGTTGTCAGAAACACATACAGATAATAGTGTTGCCAGAGAAACATACAGATAACAGTGTTGTCAGAGAAACATACAGATAACAGTGTTGTCAGAGGAACATACAGATAACAGTGTTGTCAGAGAAACATACAGATAACAGTGTTGTCAGAGAAACATACAGATAACAGTGTTGTCAGAGGAACATACAGATAACAGTGTTGTCAGAGAAACATACAGATAACAGTGTTGTCAGAGAAACATACAGATAACAGTGTTGTCAGAGAAACATACAGATAACAGTGTTGCCAGAGAAACATACAGATAACAGTGTTGTCAGAGAAACATACAGATAACAGTGTTGTCAGAGAAACATACAGATAACAGTGTTGTCAGAGGAACATACAGATAACAGTGTTGTCAGAGAAACATACAGATAACAGTGTTATTAGAGAAACATACAGAAAACAGTGTTGTCAGAAACACATACAGATAATAGTGTTGCCAGAGAAACATACAGATAACAGTGTTGTCAGAGAAACATACAGATAACAGTGTTGTCAGAGGAACATACAGATAACAGTGTTGTCAGAGAAACATACAGATAAGTGTTATTAGAGAAACATACAGAAAATAGTGTTGTCAGAAACACATACAGATAACAGAGTTGCCAGAGAAACATACAGATAACAGTGTTGTCAGAGAAACATACAGATAACAGTGTTGTCAGAGAAACATACAGATAACAGTGTTGCCAGAGAAACATACAGATAACAGTGTTGTCAGAGAAACATACAGATAACAGTGTTGTCAGAGAAACATACAGATAACAGTGTTATTAGAGAAACATACAGATAACAGTGTTGCCAGAAACACATACAGATAACAGTGTTGTCAGAGAAACATACAGATAACAGAGTTGCCAGAGAAACATACAGATAACAGTGTTGTCAGAGAAACATACAGATAACAGTGTTGTCAGAGAAACATACAGATAACAGTGTTGTCAGAGAAACATACAGATAACAGTGTTGTCAGAGAAACATACAGATAACATTGTTGTCAGAGAAACATACAGAAAACAGTGTTGTCAGAGAAACATACAGATAACAGTGTTGTCAGAGAAACATACAGATAACAGTGTTGTCAGAGAAACATACAGATAACAGTGTTGCCAGAGAAACATACAGATAACAGTGTTGTCAGAGAAACATACAGATAACAGTGTTATTAGAGAAACATACAGAAAACAGTGTTGTCAGAAAACACATACAGATAATAGTGTTGCCAGAGAAACATACAGATAACAGTGTTGTCAGAGAAACATACAGATAACAGTGTTGTCAGAGAAACATACAGATAACAGTGTTGTCAGAGAAACATACAGATAACAGAGTTGCCAGAGAAACATACAGATAACAGTGTTGTCAGAGAAACATACAGATAACAGTGTTGTCAGAGGAACATACAGATAACAGTGTTGTCAGAGAAACATACAGATAACAGTGTTGTCAGAGAAACATACAGGTAACAGTGTTGTCAGAGGAACATACAGATAACAGTGTTGTCAGAGAAACATACAGATAACAGTGTTGTCAGAGAAACATACAGATAACAGTGTTGCCAGAGAAACATACAGATAACAGTGTTGTCAGAGAAACATACAGATAACGGTGTTGCCAGAGAAACATACAGATAACAGTGTTGTCAGAGAAACATACAGATAACAGTGTTGTCAGAGAAACATACAGATAACAGTGTTGTCAGAGGAACATACAGATAACAGTGTTGTCAGAGAAACATACAGATAATAGTGTTATTAGAGAAACATACAGAAAACAGTGTTGTCAGAAACACATACAGATAATAGTGTTGCCAGAGAAACATACAGATAACAGTGTTGTCAGAGAAACATACAGATAACAGTGTTGTCAGAGGAACATACAGATAACAGTGTTGTCAGAGATACATACAGATAAGTGTTATTAGAGAAACATACAGAAAACAGTGTTGTCAGAAACACATACAGATAACAGAGTTGCCAGAGAAACATACAGATAACAGTGTTGTCAGAGAAACATACAGATAACAGTGCTGTCAGAGAAACATACAGATAACAGTGTTGCCAGAGAAACATACAGATAACAGTGTTGTCAGAGAAACATACAGATAACAGTGTTGTCAGAGAAACATACAGATAACAGTGTTATTAGAGAAACATACAGATAACAGTGTTGCCAGAAACACATACAGATAACAGTGTTGTCAGAGAAACATACAGATAACAGAGTTGCCAGAGAACATACAGATAACAGTGTTGTCAGAGAAACATACAGAAAACAGTGTTGTCAGATAAACATACAGATAACAGTGTTGCCAGAGAAACATACAGATAACAGTGTTGCCAGAGAAACATACAGATAACAGTGTTGTCAGAGAAACATACAGATAACAGTGTTGTCAGAGAAACATACAGATAACAGTGTTGTCAGAGAAACATACAGATAACAGTGTTGCCAGAGAAACATACAGATAACAGTGTTGTCAGAGAAACATACAGATAACAGTGTTGTCAGATAAACTTACAGATAACTTGGAGCAGTGGAAATGCGTTCTCTGAAGTGATGACTCATTCTTGACCATCTGGCAGTCCGATGGACGAATCTGAATTTGGTAAATGCCATGAGAATGCCACCTGCCTCAATGCACAGTGCCAACTGTAAAGTTTGGAGGAGGAGGAATAATGGTCTGGGGCTGTTTTTTATGGTTCGGGGTAAGTCGCTTAGTTCCAGTGAAGGGATCTTAACCCTACAGCATACAGTGACATTCTAGACAATTCTGTGCTTCCAACTTGTGGCAACAGTTTGGGGAAGGTCCTTTTCTGTTTCAGCATAACTATGCCCCCGTGCACAAAATGAGGTAAATACAGAAATGGTTTGTTGAGATCGGTGTGGAAGAACTTGACTGGCCTGCACAGAGCCCTGACCTCAACCACATCGAACACTTTTGGGATGAATTGGAACGCCGACTGGGAGCCAGGCCTAATCGCCCAACATCACTGCCCGACCTCGCTAGTGCTCTAGTGCTCTAGTGCTCTTGTGCCTGAATGGAAGCAAGTCCCCGCGACAATGTTCCATCTAGTGGAAAGCCTTCCCAGAAGAGTGGAGGCTATTATAGCAGCAAAGGGTGGACCAACTCCATATTAATGCCCATGATTTTGGAATGAGATGTTCGACGAGCGGCTGCCCACATACTTTTGGCCAGGTAGTGTATGTTGTGGCCCTGTTGATTATATCTTCTCTTCTCTCTTTTACATTTCTGTCTCCCGGTTTCCTAGCAACAATTCCCACGGTTTATCTTGGTGGGATGACTGTGATGTTCACATCTGGAAGATAAGTCCACTTAGAGATGTGATTCACTGCTTCATCTAAATCAGCACAAGACAGTATGGGAATCTATATGTTTTCTCTTTAATTAAACATACACAAGGGCAATGGGACACACACACACGCACACACACACGCACGCATACACACACACACACACACACACACACACAACCGCAAAGGGGCAAATAGAATTCAGTACTGTAATTACTCAAGACAAAAATACATGGGAAATCCGTTTTCTTTTCTGAATTGAATTTGGCTAAAGTAAGGTGTCAGAACAGCTATAATACATCATATGGCGTTAGGCTAAACCTCTGCTCCTTTCTCATTCGCTTATATCTAAACTAAGCATTTGGATATATCTGAACTCTGTCATTTGGTGCTTCGTCAATCATAAATGGTTTAGTTGGTGACAGGCTCAAACAATTGAATTGTCACCAGAATTTATGGCACTGTCACTTTACCCTATGTTCCAATAGTAAGTGGGTATACTCATTAAGATGATATAGCTGCAATATAGCTGCAATGTAGTTTTGGTCTCATTCTTTCTCCCTCTCTCTCTCTCTCTCTCCCTCTCTCTCTCTCTCTCTCTCTCTCTCTCTCCTCTCTCTCTCTCTCTCCTCTCTCTCTCTCTCTGTAGTTTTTCTCTCTCTCCCCCCTTTCTCACATTTCTCTCACTACTTTGTTGTGTTGTCACCCAGTTTTCCACCACGGAGCCCTGACTCTACTGGAGGGGCCAGGGAGCCTCTGCTGAGAACCAGCCCAGGGTAAGTCACTTTTCCCTAGGTACGTGTTGGTCTGTGGGTGGGTAGGCAGGGTGGGTAGGCAGGGTGGTGGGTGGTTGTACTAGAAACACATAGTAGCACATAGTGGCCCATGGGGAAAATGAGGCAAGGAAAAGGTTGTCCTGACCCAACTGAAAAGGTTGTCCTGACCAAACTGAAAAAGGTTGTCCTGACCCAACAGGAAAAGGTTGTCCTGACCCAACTGGAAAAGGTTGTTCTGACCCAACTGAAAAGGTTGTCCTGACCCAACTGGAAAAGGTTGTTCTGACCCAACTGGAAAAGGTTGTTCTGACCCAACTGAAAAGGTTGTCCTGACCCAACTGGAAAAGGTTGTTCTGACCCAACTGAAAAGGTTGTCCTGACCCAACTGGAAAATGTTGTTCTGACCCAACTGAAAAGGTTGTCCTGACCTAACTGGAAAAGGTTGTCCTGACCCAACTGGAAAAGGTTGTTCTGACCCAACTGGAAAAGGTTGTTCTGACCCAACTGAAAAGGTTGTCCTGACCCAACTGGAAAAGGTTGTCCTGACTCAACTGGAAAAGGTTGTCCTGACCCAACTGGAAAAGGTTGTTCTGACCCAACTGGGAAAGGTTGTTCTGACCCAACTGGAAAAGGTTGTTCTGACCCAACTGGGAAAGGTTGTTCTGACCCAACTGGGAAAGGTTGTTCTGACCCAACTAGTTGCAGTAGTGTTCTGAACATTTGCTTTCTCCAGAGTGGCCGATTTCTACATTCCATGTCCTGGTCCTGTACTATGGGCATGGGAACCATGAAACAGACCAGTACGACCATGATCCCTTTCTTGACCCTCATGACCTCTCACCTTTGACCTATTGTTTGTGTTCTATCCAGCAGTACATCACCAATAGTTAATGTCCTAGCAATGCCACAAAACGAAAACTAAATCAACACAAATCAATCACAACCTAGAAGGTCATATTTCTGGAGACTGTGTGGCACATCCAGTAATCTAAATTTAAGATAAAACAACAGTTGCAGGCTGAGGTCATTTACTGACATCATGATCTCATCACTCCCAGCTGACTATGACAACATCCCATTGAGGTAACTGAATTCATTTCACCCAACATGGCAACCCAACCTAGTGTCTAATAGAACCAATATGACCACTAGAACATTTGGCCTTTGGGAGATATGGTATGTCCTGAATGGCACCCTATTTCCTATACAGTGCACTCCTTTTGACCAGAGCCCTATGGGCCCTGATCAAAAGTAGTACACTTTACAGGGAGTAGGTTGCCACACATTTTGGGATGCATTCATGGTGTGGGTTTGGTTGGCTGGCTGGATGAAGATCGTCATCTTACTCTTCTGTTCTTGTTGTCATGGTCGACTATACAGTCATTTCCCCCTCACTAAATGAAAAACAACTGTTAAATCTGTTAAACCATCGAAGCATATCCTCCACCTCTCCTCTCCTCTCCTCTCCTCTCCTCTCCTCTCCTCTCCTCTCCTCTCCTCTCCTCTCCTCTCCTCTCCTCTCTCCTCTCCTCTTCTTCTCTTCTCCTCTCCTCTTCTTCTCTTCTCCTCTCCTCTCTTTCTCTATTCTTGTGCCCATGGTCAACTACAGTCATGGTCACTAAATTAAAACCTTCTCCTCCTCTCCTCCATGTCCAATGTGTTGTGTCTGTGGTGTGAATATTACATCTGTCTCTATGACCCATTACAGATGATGCTGTAAACAAACTTTGGTTTGGTTGTTTCCCACACTAGCATGCCTGTGTGTGTGTGACTAAATGTCATTGGCTCAAATGGAGGGTCATGTGAGTGCTACATATACACAGTCTTTCCACCATAAACACAAACAAAGAGGAGAGTGTGTGTGCATATGCATTCATGTATGTATGTGTGTGCTTATAAAAGGGGGGTCTGTGATAACGGGCTGCATGGGGGTTAAGGGGGTCTCCTTATCTTCTTAAGCCCTGGCAGTTTTACAATGAATATCCCCATTCATCTCTGGGTTAGTGGAGAGGTCTGTGTGCTGTTGGTTTATGTCTAATGTACACAGACTGTCGGGTCCACAGAGTAAACAGAAGTGACTGGCTGTGAGGATGGGTCTACAGGCAGGTCCATGTGAGAGAGAACAGTGGCCGTCTATAGGCCAGGCTTGGTAGTCATATTCAGTTTCACAAGTAGAGTGAAATGCCTTTCTCGCTGGCTCTTTCCCAACAATGCAGTAATCAATATCAGTAGTACTATAACAAAATGCATGAAAAAGTCATGTAGAAAACACATGAAAAATATAAATAATAAGAACAGGAGAAAGTAAGTAAACAGTGTACAGAGTGAGAGTCAGGGTCAGGGTCACAATCAGAATCAGGGTCAGAGTCAGGGTCAGAATCAGGGTCAGGGTCACAATCAGAATCAGGGTCAGAGTCAGGGTCAGAATCAGGGTCAGGGTCAGGGTCAGAATCAGGGTCAGAGTCAGGGTCAGGGTCACAATCAGAATCAGGGTCAGAGTCAGGGTCAGAATCAGGGTCAGGGTCAGAATCAGAATCAGGGTCAGAGTCAGGGTCAGAATCAGGGTCAGAGTCAGGGTCAGGGTCACAATCAGAATCAGGGTCAGAGTCAGGGTCAGAATCAGGGTCAGGGTCAGAATCAGAATCAGGGTCAGAGTCAGGGTCAGAATCAGGGTCAGAGTCAGGGTCAGAATCAGGGTCAGAGTCAGGGTCAGAATCAGGGTCAGGGTCACAATCAGAATCAGGGTCAGAGTCAGGGTCAGAATCAGGGTCAGGGTCAGAATCAGAATCAGGGTCAGAGTCAGGGTCAGAGTCAGGGTCAGGGTCAGAATCAGGGTCAGTGTCAGGGTCAGAGTCAGGGTCAAAGTCAGTCAGGGTCAGAGTCAGGGTCAGAGTCAATCAGGGTCAGAGTCAGTCAGGGTCAGAGTCAGGGTCAGGGTCAGAGTCAATCAGGGTCAGAGTCAGGGTCAGAGTCAGGGTCAGAGTCAGGGTCAGAGTCAATCAGGGTCAGAGTCAGGGTCAAAGTCAGTCAGGGTCAGAGTCAGAGTCAGGGTCAAAGTCAGTCAGGGTCAGAGTCAGGGTCAGAGTCAGTCAGAGTCAGAGTCAGAGTCAGTCAGGGTAAGAGTCAGTCAGGGTCAGAGTCAGAGTCAGGGTCAGAGTCAGGGTCAGAGTCAGTCAGGGTCAGAGTCAGTCAGAGTCAGTCAGGGTCAGAGTCAGTCAGAGTCAGTCAGGGTCAGGGTCAATCAGGGTCAGGGTCAGTCAGGGTCAGAGTCAGATATACAGAGACTATAGAACTATAGGTTACTCGTTCAGAACTGACAACTAACACCTAATGATTAGTAAGCGGTTTATAAGGACCTATATTAAACATTTTATGCATGGAGTAATGGTTAATAAATGATGAATAAAGTATTAACTAACCCATTATAAATGCTTTATTACATGGAGTTATTATACCGTGCTAACGGGTTAAGATCCCTCTTCACCTCTATGAACCAGGTTGAGCTTTGTCTGTCCGTCTCTCTCACTCTCTCTCCCTGACCAGACCACTGACCTGCTGGACACCCACTCTCCCTGACCAGACCACTGACCCGCTGGACACCCACTCTCCCTGACCAGACCACTGACCCGCTGGACACCCACTCTCCCTGACCAGACCACTGACCCGCTGGACACCCACTCTCCCTGACCAGACCACTGACCCGCTGGACACTCTCTCTCCCTGACCAGACCACTGACCCGCTGGACACCCACTCTCCCTGACCAGACCCCTGACCCGCTGGACACCCACTCTCCCTGACCAGACCCCTGAACCGCTGGACACCCACTCTCCCTGACCAGACCCCTGACCCGCTGGACACCCACTCTCCCTGACCAGACCACTGACCCGCTGGACACCCACTCTCCCTGACCAGACCCCTGACCCGCTGGACACCCACTCTCCCTGACCAGACCCCTGACCCGCTGGACACCCACTCTCCCTGACCAGACCCCTGAACCGCTGGACACCCACTCTCCCTGACCAGACCACTGACCCCCTGGACACCCACTTTCCCTGACCAGACCACTGACCCCCTGGACACCCACTCTCCCTGACCAGACCCCTGACCCCCTGGACACCCACTCTCCCTGACCAGACCCCTGACCCGCTGGACACCCACTCTCCCTGCTCTCCCTTCCAGGCCGTAGTCACTCATCCTGGGCCTCGTGGATATTTTAGCGGGGGAAGAAGGTGAGCTCAGAGCGCTGCTATTTTAGCGGGGGGAAGAAGAGTCTATGTTTCTTTCTCTAAGAATGTGTCCTTAGAATGAGTCCAAAATGTCTGTTTGCACACTAATGCCTTAAATTCACTAAGACAGAATGTGTCTTTTTTAAACGAACCATCTCTCAGATGGTGTGTCCATGTATGTGTTTTAGATTAAAGGGCTGTGCATACTGCTCATAGTTTTGGGCCGGTGTTGGCAGGAGAGACGGGGATCTGGTAAGAGGCAGGGGAAGAAGGGAGGGAAAGAGGGAATAGATTTTGAATCCTGGCCCAGTATTTCAACATTTCTCCATCCTCTGCTGCTTTTGTGCTTATTTAATCGAGAGAGAGAGAGAGGAAGGGGGACATAGAGAGAGAGAGAGAGATAAAGAGAGGGAGAATGGGATAGAGAGCGAGAGAGAGAGAGAGAGAGAGAGGGAGAATGGGATAGAGAGCGAGAGAGAGAGAGAGAGAGAGAGATAGAGAGGGGGAGAATGGGATAGAGCGAGAGAGATAGGTGGGGGGGTGAAGAGAATGCGAGACAAAGCATATATATATAGAGAGAGAGAATAGAGAAAAAGGAGAATGATAGAGAGCTAGAGAGCAAGAGAGCAAGAGAGAGAGAGAGAGAGAGAGAGAGAGAGAGGGAGAATGGGATAGAGAGCGAGAGAGAGAGAGAGAGAGAGAGATAGAGAGGGGGAGAATGGGATAGAGCGAGAGAGATAGGTGGGGGGGGTGAAGAGAATGCGAGACAAAGCATATATATATAGAGAGAGAGAATAGAGAAAAAGGAGAATGATAGAGAGCAAGAGAGCAAGAGAGAGAGAGAGATGGCAAAGAGAAAGGGAGAGAGAGAGAGAGAGAGAGAGAGAGAGAGAGAGAGAGAGAGAGAGAGAGAGAGAGAGAGAGAGAGAGAGAGAGAAAGAGTGGGCAAAGAGAGAGAGAGAGAGAGAGAGAGAGAGAGAGAGAGAGAGAGAGAGAGAGAGGGTAAAGGGAGAGAGAGCGAGAGAGAGAGAGAGAGATGGCAAAGAGAAAGGGAGAGAGAGAGAGAGAGAGAGAGAGAGAGAGAGAGAGAGAGAGAGAGAGAGAGAGAGAGAGAGAGAGAGAGAGAGAGAGAGAGAGAGAGAGAGAGAGAGGGAGAGAGAGAGAGGGAGAATGGGATAGAGAGCGAGAGAGAGAGAGAGAGAGAGAGAGAGAGAGAGAGGGGGAGAATGGGATAGAGAGCGAGAGAGAGAGAGAGAGAGAGAGAGGGAGAATGGGATAGAGAGCGAGAGAGAGAGAGAGAGAGAGAGAGGGGGAGAATGGGATAGAGCGAGAGAGATAGGTGGGGGGGTGAAGAGAATGCGAGACAAAACATATATATATATAGAGAGAGAGAATAGAGAAAAAGGAGAATGATAGAGAGCTAGAGAGCAAGAGAGAGAGAGAGATGGCAAAGAGAAAGGGAGAGAGAGAGAGAGAGAGAGAGAGAGAGAGAAAGAGTGGGCAAAGAGAGAGAGAGAGAGAGAGAGAGAGAGAGAGGGTAAAGGGAGAGAGAGCGAGAGAGAGAGAGAGCGAGAGAGAGAGGGCAAAGAGAAAGGGAGAGAGAGAGAATACAGGAGAAAATGAGAAGGAGTAGGAGGAGAAAGATTGAGAGAGACAGAGACAGAAAGGAGGCGAGCATAACCACAGGCTGAGTACAGCATGGTGTTGTGGGTGGGTGCCGGTGATTACAACATAAGTCTCCATTTCCTGAACTGGAAAACTGAAAAATCACTGTTGTAAGCGGCCAGGAGAGTTCAGACTGCACGTTGCAAGTATGTGCATGTGTGCCTGTGTTTGTGTGTCTTCTCTCTCTCTCTCCTTATAAGCATAATCATCTCCAATTGGACCAGTATGTATTTTAGAAAGCCCCACTCACTGGGCACAGACGTCAATTCAACGTCTATTCCATGTTGGTTCAGCCAGTGTGTGCCCAGTGGGCAGTCAGCAGTATGTTAATACAGAGTAATGTCTCCTTCTACATTGTTAACCAAACACACAGAGTGAACAATATCCCTTATCCCCCAGCTGGTAACACACAGAGTGAACAATATCCCTTATCCCCCAGCTGGTAACACACAGAGTGAATAATATCCCTTATCCTCCAGCTGGTAACACACAGAGTGAACAATATCCCTTATCCTCCAGCTGGTAACACACAGAGTGAACAATATCCCTTATCCCCCAGCTGGTAACACACAGAGTGAACAATATCCCTTATCCCCCAGCTGGTAACACACAGAGTGAATAATATCCCTTATCCTCCAGCTGGTAACACACAGAGTGAACAATATCCCTTATCCCCCAGCTGGTAACACACAGAGTGAACAATATCCCTTATCCTCCAGCTGGTAACACACAGAGTGAATAATATCCCTTATCCTCCAGCTGGTAACACACAGAGTGAATAATATCCCTTATCCTCCAGCTGGTAACACACAGAGTGAATAATATCCCTTATCCTCCAGCTGGTAACACACAGAGTGAACAATATCCCTTATCCTCCAGCTGGTACACACAGAGTGAATAATATCCCTTATCTTCCTGTGTCTGCCATGCATTTCTCAGTTTCTCCGTTTTTTTTATTTTCTCATCTGTATTCGTTCTTATTCTTCTACAGCTAACTCTAAAATGCACACACACACACACACACACACACACACACACACACACACACACACACACACACACACACACACACACACACACACACACACACACACACACACACACACACACACACACACACACACACACACACACACACACACACACACACACACACACACACACACCTCTCTAATGTGGTGTTTATTCAGGGGCCATTCCTCCATCTCCTGGTGCATGACTCTCTAAATAGAGTGGAAAGGCAACATGTCAACTAGTCTGAAAGGGCAGAAAAATAAGGGATAAAAGACAGTAGAAGAGAGAGAGACAGACTTTTCCTTATGAGCTCTCCAAGTACACACTTCTGACCTGCTGGACTGACACGCATGCATGCACACAGACACACACACACACTCGCACACTCGCATGCACAGACACATACACACACACCATTCTAACTCATTGACCTAAGGCCTACTCAACAGAGCAGCATATTTCAGTGAAGTTCCGTCTAGGTTCAGATTGAGATGGATAGATAGGGGATGGCTTGGATCAACTTTAGGAGGAATCATCAGGAGATTTGGCAGTGAAGCACAGTGTGTCTTACTATTCCTATACATGTGTAGCATAGGGAGTCATAGACAGTACATCCATATATCCAGAGCTATCTTTTTTTTTTTTTTTTTACATTAGGATGAAATATCTAACATTTTCAGTTGTAGACAGTGCAGCCATGTATCCACTACATTCAGTACCTCTAGTATGGCTGATCTATATATCATGTTTCTACGTCACCCCACCCATTCTATTCCATCTCAGAATAATAAGAACCACTTGTGCTTTCCAATCATCTGTTTCGTTTGACATAAAACAGAATTTTGCATATTTCATCCCCTTAACACTTAAAAAATGCAAGGCTTCAAAAACAACATCCATAATTTTGGTAAGAGACAGTGCCAAGAAGAGGGGGGCTGTAGTCAGAAGCACATACTGTAACGCTAATGAGAATTACCCAGAGTGCACTTTAACGAGGACGTCTGGGAAAGGGCTTTGTCTCTCTCTCTCTCTCTCTCTCTCTCTCTCTCTCTCCTCTCTCATTTTTAATGGTCGCTTTTAATGTGCCAATTATGGTGTAATTCTGGAATGTTCTCCATTCTCATGGAAAAATAAGTCTGTGTCTAGAATGGCACCCTTCTCCCTGTTTAGAGTCCCTGTAGGGGAATGGTTGTAGGGAATATGAAGAGAATTCACTATGTAGGGAATATGAAGAGAATTCACTATGTAGGGAATATGGAGAGAATTCACTATGTAGGGAATATGGAGAGAATTCACTATGTAGGGTATATGAAGAGAATTCACTATGTAGGGAATATGAAGAGAATTCACTATGTAGGGAATATGAAGAGAATTCACTATGTAGGGAATATGAAGAGAATTCACTATGTAGGGAATATGAAGAGAATTCACTATGTAGGGAATATGAAGAGAATTCACTATGTAGGGAATATGAAGAGAATTCACTATGTAGGGAATATGAAGAGAATTCACTATGTAGGGAATATGAAGAGAATTCACTATGTAGGGAATATGAAGAGAATTCACTATGTAGGGTATATGAAGAGAATTCACTATGTAGGGAATATGAAGAGAATTCACTATGTAGGGTATATGAAGAGAATTCACTATGTAGGGAATATGAAGAGAATTCACTATGTAGGGTATATGAAGAGAATTCACTATGTAGGGAATATGAAGAGAATTCACTATGTAGGGAATATGGTGCCGTTTCAGATGCTGACTAAGATTGTTTAGAACTGACTTCTAGGGAAAGTTGAAAGGGCAGTGTTGGCGTCTTGCCTACTGTGAAAACAGTCCAACATCTCAATCAAATCAATCAAATTTATTTATAGAGCCCTTCTTACATCAGCTGATGTCACAAAGTGCTGTTCAGAAACCCAGCCTAAAACCCCAAACAGCAGGTGTAGAAGCACGGTGGCTAGGAAAAACTCCCTAGAAATGCCGGAACCTAGGAAGAAACCTAGAGAGGAACCAGGCTATGAGGGGTGGCCAGTCCTCTTCTGGCTGTGCCGGTTGGAGATTTTAACAGAACATGGCCAAGATGTTCAAATGTTCATAGATGACCAGCATGGTCCAATAATACCGGATAAGACAGGAGAAATACTCCAGATATAACAGACTGACTATAATCCCCCAACACAAACTACTGCAGCATAAATACTGGAGGCTGAGAGAGGAGGGGTCAGGAGACATCTCACCTTGTTTGGAAAGCAACAGCAGTTGATCAAGTGTGTGTGTGTGTGTGTGTGTGTGTGTGTGTGTGTGTGTGTGTGTGTGTGTGTGTGTGTGTGTGTGTGTGTGTGTGTGTGTGTGTGTGTGTGTGTGTGTGTGTGTGTGTGTGCCTTTCTAACATCATAAACACTCTCTGATGACAGTTCTCACAGGTTTTTAAGTATACTCCATGCGTTGTAACAGTTTATGATACTTCCATTTAAACATTTATCAAGCTATTGTTTTGTTTACTTAGCCGTCCTCCAGGTAGTTTCACACAGGAAGAGAATGACATAATATAATCTATCCCAGGTGTTGTATTTGAACAAGGTCATGTTATTGCTGTACGGGATTTTCAGGAGTAAAGTAAAGGCTTTGCCTCGCTTGACTTAGGAACTAAAAAGAGGGGAAAATGAGAGACGTCATTGGTCCATCAACAGGTGTGATTATGGTTGGTTCAAAGAGGCACCAATAGTGGTGCTTAAGTCCTTTCTATGGAAGAACTTGCTCTATGATTCCCTTCTGCCGTACATGTTGGGAGTTGCAGTCCATCTCCACAGTTACGTTGGTCCGTCAGCATGTCGTTAAGAAGTGAGTCAAAGGGGAAGAGTTGCAGTCCATCTTTACAGTTACGTTGGTCCATCAGCATGTCATTAAGAAGTGAGTCAAAGGGGAAGAGTTGCAGTCCATCTCCACAGTTACGTTGGTCCATCAGCATGTCGTTAAGAAGTGAGTCAAAGGGGAAGAGTTGCAGTCCATCTCCACAGTTACGTTGGTCCATCAGCATGTCGTTAAGAAGTGAGTCAAAGGGGAAGAGTTGCAGTCCATCTTTACAGTTACGTTGGTCCGTCAGCATGTCATTAAGAAGTGAGTCAAAGGGGAAGAGTTGCAGTCCATCTCCACAGTTACGTTGGTCCATCAGCATGTCGTTAAGAAGTGAGTCAAAGGGGAAGAGTTGCAGTCCATCTCCACAGTTACGTTGGTCCGTCAGCATGTCGTTAAGAAGGGGGTCAGAGGGGAAAAGATATTCTCTGTTCAGTTGTATGGAGCCTCTTCTGTGAGTGTGGTATGCTGGGAGTTGCAGTCCATCTTTGCACTTGCAGTCTTTCACAGGGCATGATGGTTGTCATCCTTGTCTTCAGTCCTCAAAGCCTAGTGTTGTTTTCCTCTGCTGTTGCTAGTATATCCTTTAAGTTGAAGTACTCAACTCTCACCCCATCTTTATGTCCCCCATCATTCTCAAATCCCCTCCACCAGCCCCCCAGAGCAGAGCTGGAGCTCATCCATCAGCAACACACAGACACACATAAATACACACACGCTCCCCAGTGAACTCTCCGTGCCCTTGGTTTAGGCCCTGGGCTTAGTAAGCGTAATGAGAGGAGTGTGTCAGTGAACCGGGTCGAAGAGTTCTGGCGCAGGGTACTGATTAGGCACTGTGTTTGCGTGTGTGTGTGTGTGTGTGTGTGTGTGTGTGTGTGTGTGTGTGTGTGTGTGTGTGTGTGTGTGTGTGTGTGTGTGTGTGTGTGTGTGTGTGTGTGTGTGTGTGTGTGTGTGTGTGTGTGTGTGTGTGTGTGTGTGTGTGTGTGTGTTTATACCGGGTGTTCCTGTGGCAACCCCAGGTCCCCAGTGATGAAGTGAGACAGACCACACCCCTCCACAACACAAACACACACAGACACACAGATCCAGTTCACTTCCTTTACAACACACTCCCATCGTCTATCATCTGACGGGCGTGGTATCTCTCTGTTTTAAACATGTCGAGTGTGTGGGGGAGTGTGAGAGGTTGTGAGCCTGTATTTTTTACAGTGGTGGAAAAAGTACCCAGTTATCATACTTGAGTAAAAGTAAAGATACGTTAATAGAAAAATACTACTTGAGTAAAAGTAAAGATACGTTAATAGAAAAATACTACTTGAGTAAAAGTCTAAAAGTATTTGGTTTATTTAAGTATCAAACGTAAATGTAATTGATAAAATGTACTTAAGTATCAAAAGTAAAAGTATAAATCAGTTCAAATTCCTTATGTTAAGCAAATTAGACGGCACCACATTCCAACACATTCCAACACATTCCAACAGAAATAATTTACAAACAAAGCATTTGTGTTTAGTGAGTCCACCAGATCAGAGGCAGTAGGGATGACCAGGGATGTTCTCTGTTTAGTGAGTCCTCCAGATCAGAGGCAGTAGGGATGACCAGGGATGTTCTCTGTTTAGTGAGTCCTCCAGATCAGAGGCAGTAGGGATGACCAGGGATGTTCTCTGTTTAGTGAGTCCTCCAGATCAGAGGCAGTAGGGATGACCAGGGATGTTCTCTGTTTAGTGAGTCCACCAGATCAGATCAGGTCTGACTTCCCAGTAAGAATGTGAGGAAAACAGAGAGAGAACGAGAGAACGACAGGCAGAGAGAGGGAGATAAAGACAGAGAAGGGGAGAAGGAGAAGGGCAGAAGAAGAGGGGGATCGAGGGGAACATCGGGCCAGTGTCAGGAACTGTGAAGACATAGTGAAGAAGAGAGGATGACAGACAGACAGACAGACAGACAGACAGACAGACAGACAGACAGACAGACAGACAGACAGACAGACAGACAGACAGACAGACAGACAGACAGACAGACAGACAGACAGACAGACAGACAGACAGACAGACAGACAGACAGACAGACAGACAGACAGACAGACAGGGTTACTAAGGTCACATCTACACATACTTTACATATTGTACCATATAGATGTTGTATATATGAATATATTAATTAGTCCTGCTGTTGAATATATTAATTATGATGCTATATGAATATATGAATTAGTCCTGCTATTGAATATATTAATTATGATTCTATATGAATATATTAATTCGTCCTGCTGTTGCATATATTAATTAGGATGTTATATGATTATATTAATTCGTCCTGCTATTGAAGATATTAATTATGATGCTATATGATTATATGAATTAGTCCTGCTGTTGATTATATTAATTAGTCCTGCTGTTGAATATATTAATTATGATGCTATATGAATATATGAATTAGTCCCGCTGTTGAATATATTAATTAGTCTTGCTATTGAAGATATGAATTAGTCCTGCTATTGAAGATATTAATTATGATGCTATATGATTATATTAATTAGTCCCGCTGTTGAATATATTAATTAGTCCTGCTATTGAAGATATTAATTAGGATGTTATATGTATTATATTAATTAGTCCCGCTGTTGAATATATTAATTAGTCCTGCTATTGAAGATATTAATTATGATGCTATATGATTATATTAATTAGTCCTGCTGTTGAATATATTAATTAGGATGTTATATGATTACATGAATTAGTCCTGCTATTGAAGATATTAATTAGGATGTTATATGATTATATTAATTAGTCCTGCTATTGAAGATATTAATTAGTCCTGCTATTGAAGATATTAATTATGATGCTATATGATTATATGAATTAGTCCCGCTGTTGAATATATTAATTAGTCCTGCTATTGAAGATATTAATTATGATGCTATATGATTATATGAATTAGTCCTGCTGTTTAATATATTAATTAGGATGTTATATGATTATATTAATTAGTCCTGCTATTGAAGATATTAATTATGATGCTATATGATTATATGAATTAGTCCCGCTGTTGAATATATTAATTAGTCCTGCTATTGAAGATATTAATTATGATGCTATATGATTATATGAATTAGTCCTGCTGTTTAATATATTAATTAGGATGTTATATGATTATATTAATTAGTCCTGCTATTGAAGATATTCATTAGGATGCTATATCAAATCAAATGTTATTGGTCACATACACATGGTTAGCAGATGTTATTGCGGGTGTAGCGAAATGCTTGTGTTTCTGGCTCCAACAGTGCAGTAATATCTAACAAGTAATATCTAACAGTTTCACAACATATACCCAAAATACACATACATCTAAGTAAGGAATGGATTAAGAATATATATACACATATGTCAGATCAGCATTGGACTAAGATACAGTGGAATAGTATAGAATACAGTATGTACATATGAGATGGGTGATGCAATATTTACAAACAATTAAAGTGACTAAGATACCGTAGAGTAGTATAGAGTACCGTTTACACATATGAGATGAGTAATGCAAGATACGGAGACATTATTAAAGTGGCTCGTGTTTAATTTCCTTAAAGTGACCAGTGATTCCTAGTCTATGTCTATTGGCAGCAGCCTCTGATGTGCTGGAGATGGCTGTTTAACAGTCAGTGGCGTAGTATAGAATACAATACAGTATAGACATATGAGATGGGTGATGCAATATGTAAACAGAATTTAAAAGTGACTAAGATACTGTAGAATAGTGTGGAGTGCAGATTATACATATGAGATGAGTAATGCTAGATACGGAACAATATTAAAGTGGCTAGTGATCCATTTCTAAAAGTGGCCAGTGATTCCTAATCTATGTCTATAGGCAGCAGCCTCTCTGTGTTAGTGGTGGCTGTTTAGCAGCCTGATGGCCTTGAGATAGAAGTTGTTTTTCAGTCTCTCGGTCTCAGCTTTGATGCACCTGCACTGACCTCGCCTTCTGGATGATAGCGGGGTGAACAGGCAGTGGCTCGGGTGGTTAATGTCCTTGATGATCTTTTTGGCCTTCCTATGGCATTGGGTGCTGTAGGTGTCCAGGAGGACAGGAAGTTTGCACCCGGTAATGCGACGGGCAGACTGCACCACCCTCTGGAAAGCATTGCGGTTGTGAGGGGTGTAGTTGCCATATACCAGGCGGTGATACAGCCTGACAGGATGCTCTCAATTGTGCATCTGTAAAAGTTTGTGAGGGTTTTGGGTGACAAGCCAAATTTCTTTAGCCTCCTGAGGTTGAAGAGGCGCTGTTTTGCCTTCTTCACCACACTGTCTGTGTGGGTGGACCATTTCAGTTTGTCAGTGATGTGTACGCCAAGGAACTTGAAGCTTTCCACCTTCTCCTCTACTGTCCCATCGCTGTGGATAGGGGGGTGCTCCCTCTGCTGCTTCCTGAAGTCCACAATCATCTCCTTAGTTTTGTTGATAATTTTCCTGGCATCACACTTCCAGAGCTCTCACCTCCTCCCTGTAGACTGTCTCATCGCTGTTGGTTGTATGAATTAGTCCTGCTATTGAAGATATTAATTAGGATGTTATATGTATTATATGAATTAGTCCTGCTATTGAAGATATTAATTAGGATGTTATATGTATTATATGAATTAGTCCTGCTATTGAAGATATTAGTTGGAATGTTCTTTCATTTATATCTCTCTCCCACCCTCTCTCTCTCTCTCCCTCCCTCCTTTCCCTCCATCTCTCTCTCTCTCTCTACAGAAGGGTGGTGGTCTGTTTCATGTGGTCCTGGTGAAATCAAATTCGGTGAAGCGGAAATATTCCAATTACAGAGGACCTGTTAAAAGCTGTAAATGACAAAAGGCATCACTCACTGTTTGAAGGGCAGCTAGGCAGGAAGAGGCACACACACACACACACACACACACACACACACACACACACACACACACACATACACACACACACACACACACACACACACACACACACACACACACACACACACACACACACACACACACACACACACACACACACACATACACACACACACACACACACACACACACACACACACACACACACACACACACACACACACACACACACACACACACACACACACACACACACACATACACACACACACACACACACACACACACATACACCCAACCCTCTCCCACACTCTTCATCACATCTGGAATCCGCCTCCTCCTTTATGTGGTTCTAGAAGTCTCTTTTTGTGGTTCCACACTCTAGAACTCTCACGCTCCTCTCTGATTGTTGTGAGGCTGTCCACAACCAAGGCTGCGTCTCAAATGGTACCATATTCCCTTTGTAGTGCTGTACTCCTGATTGGGCTCTGGGTCAAACGTAGTGCAATACACAGGGAATAGGGTGCCATTTGGGATGCACCCCAAAAACCGACGACTCATTGGATGCGTATGGTGCTCTACTCCTCTCCCTGTTCAGTCATTTCAGGACACTGTGCGAAAGCCAGTTCAATCATGTTGAATTATTGCTTGGATGAAGGCCCTGTGTTAAACTAGTGTCCTGTCCATGGTTGTACTCACACTACAGAAACAGGAGATCGGCTCTTGCCTTATGGGCCGTTTTGGTCAAGGCTACTTATTTTATTGCTGTGATTTGTTTTCATGTTTTCTATATCGAGGCCATCAATAAATCAATTTGCAAATGAAATGCCACCCTATTCCCTACATAGTGCTCTACTTTTGACCGGAGCCCTAGGAAATAGGGTACTATTTGGTACCCATACATGATGTGCTGAACATGACTCCTTCCAGAATGTTGCAAGATGCTCAGCGTAATTGGCTCTTGATGATTCTTACACCTGGACCATTGAATGATGTCCTCATATCGTGTATCCTTGTCAAGTATGTAATTGCATCAGGGCTAACATATCGGAGCTAACATATCAGGGCTAACATATCGGGGCTAACATATCAGGGCTAACATATCGGAGCTAACATATCGGGGCTAACATATAATTTTACATTGACATTTTAGTAATTTAGCAGATGCTCTTATACAGAACAACTTACACGAGCAATTCAGGTTAAGTGCCTTGCTCATGGGCACATTGACAGATTTTTCACCTAGTCGGCTCTGGGATACGAACCAGCAACCTTTCGGTTATTGGTCCTACCCTAGGCTAACATATCAGGGCTAACATTTGGTAGTGGCACCGGAAATGCTTTGTTGAAGCCCATCTCAACTTAAATGGGGATAGAGACAGAGCGGAAATAACAAACAATATGCTCACTCCAAAGGTTTAAATGATTAAAACTTGACCTGTTTTAGGGTCAAGAATTTCCTCAGGCTTTGGAGAGAGAAAAACGGAAGTATCTTGTGGCTTCTACAGGTGGCCCTATTGGGTGGTAAGAAGAGGTGAGACACCAAGGAGCCTGAGAAGGGACTAGAAGGCTATTTTTGGATCAAGCTGAGTCAAAGTTCAAAATTCAGTGTCCATGGGGTTACTATCCGCCTACTCTTCCCTGAAATGCTAACGTGTTGGTTATTACATTCAACTATTTTAAACACAGCCACCACAAGCCCATGAGACAAAGCCAAACTCCCACGAAAATACTCACCCTACGGAAATTCCTTCTCAATAACATCAATAATACACACGTCTCTGATTGCTATCGTGATTTTGTGCTTTCGTGTGTAAGTGCATACAATATGTGTGTTGCCGGAATAGGCGCCAGAGTGTATACATTGAGCTGATTGAAGGAAAGAGGTGGACAGGATATAAGGCAGATAGATGGTGACTCAGCAGTTTATGGGTAGGTTCTGGGTTCTACCCTGAGTTCTCTGCCAGCTGCTGAAAGCCAACACTGGTGAGAAAGAAACACACTGCTCACATGGCTCCACTATCAGCCCACACATAGCCATAGACACACACACACACACACACACACACAGGCGCAGACATACTGTACACACACACACAGAGGCACAGACATACACACACAGACGGAGACACACACAGATTCAGAGTTCAGAGACACAAACATGTCTGTCTTAAAATGAGGTATTTCTAGCATATTCACAAGAAAACTCCCCTGTTTCTCTCTCTCTCTCCCCCCACTCCTCTTCCAACAGTAACAAGCCCTGACCTTGACGTACTCTTTCCTCCCTTCCTTTCTCTACTGCTCTATTTGTTCCTCTTTTCTGTACTTTCCCGTCTCCTCTCCAAACCACTCATATCCTCCTCGTTCTGCAGTTGTCTCCAGTCATCTTGTTCTCCTTCTCAATCCTCCTGAAACCCTAACTCTAGCCACAACCCTAACCTCAGGAATCTGCTAATGCATTCAATCCCTTTTCTCATCCCTTTCCTCCCCTTCTCTCCTTTCTTTTCCTCATCTACTCCCCTCCTCTACCTGTCTCCTTCTCTCCTCTCCTTTCCTTTCCTCATTTACTCCCCTCCTCTACCTCTGTCCTTCCCTAATCTCTCCTTTCCTTTCCTCATCTACTCCCCTCCCCTCCTCTACCTCTCTCCTTCCCTCCTCTCTCCTTTCCTTTCTTCATCTACTCCCCTCCTCTACCTCTCTCCTTCCCTAATCTCTCCTTTCTTTTCCTCATCTACTCCCCTCCTCTACCTCTCTCCTTCCCTCCTCTCTCCTTTCCTTTCCTCATCTACTCCCCTCCTCCATCTCTCTCCTTCCCTAATTTCTCTTGGCACAGGATTTTTCCAGTTTGATGATGTATCTTCTCTCAGGACTATTCATTCCACCCACTCCTCCACTTTATCCACCTCTTCTCTCTCCTCTTCAACTTTTCCCTCTTCAACCATTCATTTTCAAAGGTTAGGACTTACTCTATACTTACTCTATGTAACAAAGTTTGGCCACATCTAGGAAGTGCTGGAGAAGCATTACCTTTCTAGTTAGTGTATTCAACCTGTAATACACCAGCATCATGCTCAGCTGGCACAAGAACAGAAACTGAAAATTAAGCATTTTCAATGGACAAAATCAGGCATGTCAGATACAAAACGTTTCATCACATTTAAAAGCTACTGAACAGGACCCAGGTGGGTCTGAACAGGACCCAGGTGGGTCTGAACAGGGCCCAGGTGGGTCTGAACAGGGCCCAGGTGGGTCTGAACAGGGCCCAGGTGGGTCTGAACAGGACCCAGGTGGGTCTGAACAGGGCCCAGGTGGGTCTGAACAGGGCCCAGGTGGGTCTGAACAGGACCCAGGTGGGTCTGAACAGGACCCAGGTGGGTCTAAACAGGGCCCAGGTGGGTCTGAACAGGACCCAGGTGGGTCTGAACAGGGCCCAGGTGGGTCTGAACAGGCGGGTCTGAACAGGGCCCAGGTGGGTCTGAACAGGGCCCAGGTGGGTCTGAACAGGTGGGTCTGAACAGGGCCCAGGTGGGTCTGAACAGGGCCCAGGTGGGTCTGAACAGGGCCCAGGTGGGTCTGAACAGGTGGGTCTGAACAGGGCCCAGGTGGGTCTAAACAGGGCCCAGGTGGGTCTGAACAGGGCCCAGGTGGGTCTGAACAGGGCCCAGGTGGGTCTGAACAGGTGGGTCTGAACAGGGCCCAGGTGGGTCCTGTTAAGATACAGCAGCATTTCTCCCAGTACTCTGGTAACTACTGAAAGCATCCTGCTGTTTCTGTCCACTGGAGCGAACCACTTAACCTGTCCTGCCTCAGTCAACATTGTACTGTTTCTATTTGTTTTCTCTATGGACTGTACCAAAACAACAGGAAGCCAGGGGTCATCCCAAGGCCATGGTCTATGCCAATAAACAGAGGTTTGTGAATAATCACCACTAATGGTTTGGCCCATTCTACAACTGTATGATTCTACGGATTCTAAGAAGGCTCTCAAGTGTTCTTATTGTTCTTTAGAAACGTGATGAAATGACTTTTTAGTACACAATACTTACAGCACTAACTGCCAACATAGCCCCAAGACCATGGAAGTCCTTTGTATTCCCATGAATAATACATGAATAATACATGTTACACTATACTATACAAACAATACTGTGTAGTACAGCAGTACAGTGCAGTCATCTCAGTAACCTCATCCACCAGTCGGCTCTCTCTAGCTACTGAGCCTGGGGGAGAGGTCAGGAGTACAGTGCAGTCATCTCAGTAACCTCATCCACCAGTCGGCTCTCTCTAGCTACTGAGCCTGGGGGAGAGGTCAGGAGTACAGTGCAGTCATCTCAGTAACCTCATCCACCAGTCGGCTCTCTCTATCTACTGAGCCTGGGGGAGAGGTCAGGAGTACAGTGCAGTCATCTCAGTAACCTCATCCACCAGTCGGCTCTCTCTAGCTACTGAGCCTGGGGGAGAGGTCAGGAGTACAGTGCAGTCATCTCAGTAACCTCATCCACCAGTCGGCTCTCTCTAGCTACTGAGCCTGGGGGAGAGGTCAGGAGTACAGTGCAGTCATCTCAGTAACCTCATCCACCAGTCGGCTCTCTCTAGCTACTGAGCCTGGGGGAGAGGTCAGGAGTACAGTGCAGTCATCTCAGTAACCTCATCCACCAGTCGGCTCTCTCTAGCTACTGAGCCTGGGGGAGAGGTCAGGAGTACAGTGCAGTCATCTCAGTAACCTCATCCACCAGTCGGCTCTCTCTAGCTACTGAGCCTGGGGGAGAGGTCAGGAGTACAGTGCAGTCATCTCAGTAACCTCATCCACCAGTCGGCTCTCTCTAGCTACCTAGCCTGGGGGAGAGGTCAGGAGTACAGTGCAGTCATCTCAGTAACCTCATCCACCAGTCGGCTCTCTCTAGCTACTGAGCCTGGGGGAGAGGTCAGGAGTACAGTGCAGTCATCTCAGTAACCTCATCCACCAGTCGGCTCTCTCTAACTACTGAGCCTGGGGGAGAGGTCAGGAGTACAGTGCAGTCATCTCAGTAACCTCATCCACCAGTCGGCTCTCTCTAGCTACTGAGCCTGGGGGAGAGGTCAGGAGTACAGTGCAGTCATCTCAGTAACCTCATCCACCAGTCGGCTCTCTCTATCTACTGAGCCTGGGGGAGAGGTCAGGAGTACAGTGCAGTCATCTCAGTAACCTCATCCACCAGTCGGCTCTCTCTATCTACTGAGCCTGGGGGAGAGGTCAGGAGTACAGTGCAGTCATCTCAGTAACCTCATCCACCAGTCGGCTCTCTCTAGCTACTGAGCCTGGGGGAGAGGTCAGGAGTACAGTGCAGTCATCTCAGTAACCTCATCCACCAGTCGGCTCTCTCTAGCTACTGAGCCTGGGGGAGAGGTCAGGAGTACAGTGCAGTCATCTCAGTAACCTCATCCACCAGTCGGCTCTCTCTAGCTACCTAGCCTGGGGGAGAGGTCAGGAGTACAGTGCAGTCATCTCAGTAACCTCATCCACCAGTCGGCTCTCTCTAGCTACTGAGCCTGGGGGAGAGGTCAGGAGTACAGTGCAGTCATCTCAGTAACCTCATCCACCAGTCGGCTCTCTCTAACTACTGAGCCTGGGGGAGAGGTCAGGAGTACAGTGCAGTCATCTCAGTAACCTCATCCACCAGTCGGCTCTCTCTAGCTACTGAGCCTGGGGGAGAGGTCAGGAGTACAGTGCAGTCATCTCAGTAACCTCATCCACCAGTCGGCTCTCCCTAGCTACTGAGCCTGGGGGAGAGGTCAGGAGTACAGTGCAGTCATCTCAGTAACCTCATCCACCAGTCGGCTCTCTCTAGCTACTGAGCCTGGGAGAGAGGTCAGGAGTACAGTGCAGTCATCTCAGTTATCTCATCCACCAGTCGGCTCTCTCTAGCTACTGAGCCTGGGGGAGAGGTCAGGAGTACAGTGCAGTCATCTCAGTAACCTCATCCACCAGTCGGCTCTCTCTAGCTACTGAGCCTGGGGGAGAGGTCAGGAGTACAGTGCAGTCATCTCAGTAACCTCATCCACCAGTCGGCTCTCTCTAGCTACCTAGCCTGGGGGAGAGGTCAGGAGTACAGTGCAGTCATCTCAGTAACCTCATCCACCAGTCGGCTCTCTCTAGCTACTGAGCCTGGGGGAGAGGTCAGGAGTACAGTGCAGTCATCTCAGTAACCTCATCCACCAGTCGGCTCTCTCTAACTACTGAGCCTGGGGGAGAGGTCAGGAGTACAGTGCAGTCATCTCAGTAACCTCATCCACCAGTCGGCTCTCTCTAGCTACTGAGCCTGGGGGAGAGGTCAGGAGTACAGTGCAGTCATCTCAGTAACCTCATCCACCAGTCGGCTCTCCCTAGCTACTGAGCCTGGGGGAGAGGTCAGGAGTACAGTGCAGTCATCTCAGTAACCTCATCCACCAGTCGGCTCTCTCTAGCTACTGAGCCTGGGAGAGAGGTCAGGAGTACAGTGCAGTCATCTCAGTTATCTCATCCACCAGTCGGCTCTCTCTAGCTACTGAGCCTGGGGGAGAGGTCAGGAGTACAGTGCAGTCATCTCAGTAACCTCATCCACCAGTCGGCTCTCTCTAGCTACCTAGCCTGGGGGAGAGGTCAGGAGTACAGTGCAGTCATCTCAGTCATGTTATCAGCACAGTGTGAGAGGATTGAGTGGGTGATTACATAAATATAATCTTATCTTCTGGCTCTGGGTCAAATAGAGAGGATGTGTTTCAGGGGTCGTTATACACATGAATAAAGACTGTCAATCTCAAAGGGCACCCTATTGTCTTTATAGTGTACTACTTCGTCCTGAGGACTATAGGGTTGTGGTCAACATTGGTCTGCTATATAGGGAATAGGGTGCCCTTTGTGACGCTGCCAGTGTGTTACTGCAAGTGTCAAGGGATTGGTGTGGTAGTGTGTATGTGTGGGATAGGGGTGAGAGGGGAAGAGTGTTGTCATCTTTTCCTCCTTCGTTCCCTCTATCCCTCTCTACGGACGGACACGGATCCCCCTTTCTGTGGATCTGGCTCAGGGAGGCCGTGGGAAGATTCTGGTCAAAACAAAGAGGGGGAAGAAGAAAAAAGAAAACAAATTCTAAACATAACTGAAACAACATACAGTCCTCTGGTGAAGACATCCACAACGGGCTCTATTATTATCACTGGCCAGAGAGGACGAGCTGGAGTTTGGAGGCCTGTAGACCCCACTGTGTGTGTGTGTGTGTGTGTGTGTGTGTGTGTGTGTGTGTGTGTGTGTGTGTGTGTGTGTGTGTGTGTGTGTGTGTGAGAGAGAGAGAGAGAGAGGGGGGGGGGGGAGGGAGATAGAGAGAGAGATAGATAGAGAGAGAGAGAGAGCATTCCCTGTAGAGGGACCTGAGCGTGCATATGGACCAGCCTGCTGTTTCACATTCACCACACTTTAACCCTTTCAACCGGTGTGTTTAGAGGGGGAGAGAAATTACAACACAGTGCACTGTGGAGAGCACTGCATGGGAAGCACATCCGTTTGTCTCAGAGGAAATATCTGTTGGAGAACTATGAGAGGAGAGAGAGAGAGCGACATACCAGTTAAATAGTGTATTGTATGGAGAGATATAGTCCTGATGTGTAGCTCCCAAGTGTCTTAGGGGGACTATATAATACCCATTGGGGAACTATGGGAAGAGGTGGGAGTGAGAAAGAGAAGGAAAAATGAGAGGAAGAAGAAAGGGATGTGGGAGAGAAGATGTGGGGGAGGAGAGAGGTAGCTGTTTCCAATTATAATGTACAATGAGGTAGTAGTTGGGGGGGAGAGAGAGAGAGGAGGGGAATGAAGGAATGAGACGGATGGTTTGCTTACAGATTTCCCTCCATCCCCACTTCTTTCTCTCTCTCTCTACTCTTGTGCGCTCTTTTTTTCTCCCTTTCTCCCTCTCTTTCTTTCTCTCCTTTTTCAGCTGGACTCTGTAAAAGAACAAGGGAAGTGAGTGTCAGGAGGAGAGGAGAATAGGAACAGGCAGGCATGGAGACCACTGAGCAATCAAACA
Source organism: Oncorhynchus kisutch (assembly GCF_002021735.2). Taxonomy (NCBI): domain Eukaryota; kingdom Metazoa; phylum Chordata; class Actinopteri; order Salmoniformes; family Salmonidae; genus Oncorhynchus; species Oncorhynchus kisutch. The sequence continues at coordinate 75,328,250 of NC_034174.2, read as the reverse complement.
GTGTCCAGCACATATTAGAGAGAGAGGGACTGGCACGGAGACTACTGAACCATCAAACAGTATCCAGCACACATTAGAGAGAGAGGGACAGGCACGGAGACTACTGAACCATCAAACAGTATCCAGCACATATTAGAGAGAGAGGGACAGGCACGGAGACTACTGAACCATCAAACAGTATCCAGCACATATTAGAGAGAGAGGGACAGGCACGGAGACTACTGAAACATCAAACAGTATCCAGCACATATTAGAGAGAGAGGGACAGGCACGGAGACTACTGAACCATCAAACAGTATCCAGCACATATTAGAGAGAGAGGGACAGGCACGGAAACTACTGAACCATCAAACAGTATCCAGCACATATTAGAGAGAGAGGGACTGGCACGGAGACTACTGAACCATCAAACAGTATCCAGCACATATTAGAGAGAGAGGGACAGGCACGGAGACTACTGAACCATCAAACAGTATCCAACACATATTAGAGAGAGAGGGACAGGCACGGAGACTACTGAACCATCAAACAGTATCCAACACATATTAGAGAGAGAGGGACTGGCACGGAGACCACTGAACCATCAAACAGTATCCAGCACATATTAGAGAGAGAGGGACTGGCACGGAGACTACTGAACCATCAAACAGTATCCAGCACATATTAGAGAGAGAGGGACAGGCACGGAGACTACTGAACCATCAAACAGTATCCAGCACATATTAGAGAGAGAGGGACAGGCACGGAGACTACTGAACCATCAAACAGTATCCAGCACATATTAGAGAGAGAGGGACAGGCACGGAGACTACTGAACCATCAAACAGTATCCAGCACATATTAGAGAGAGAGGGACTGGCACGGAGACTACTGAACCATCAAACAGTATCCAACACATATTAGAGAGAGAGGGACAGGCACGGACACTACTGAACCATCAAACAGTATCCAGCACATATTAGAGAGAGAGGGACTGGCACGGAGACTACTGAACCATCAAACAGTATCCAACACATATTAGAGAGAGAGGGACAGGCACGGAGACTACTGAACCATTAAACAGTGTCCAACACATATTAGAGAGAGAGGGACAGGCACGGAGACCACTGAACCATTAAACAGTATCCAGCACAGAAAAGGAAAGAGGAACACATGGGATTGTTCTCTGAGTAATAATTCTATATGGACTTTTCAGAGAATAGTTGTGTACGTTGGAGGGGTCAACTTTTGGGAGGGGGCACAAAGGGAGAGATTGATAGAGAGAGGTATTAAGAGAAAGCAAGTGAAATCTGGCCCTGCAGGCCCCTGTGTAAACACCAGGCTGGTGTGTGAGCGTGTGCGGGGGCGCGCGGGGGGGTGGGGGGTGGGTGGAAGGAGGGGTGGGATGAGGGGGGAGGGTAGAGGAAGGTTATAAAGTTGTACACCCTTCACATAGGCCTCTCTCTCTCTGTCTGTATCTCTCTCTTTCTGTCACGCATGCACACACACACACACACACACACACACACACACACACACACACACACACACACACACACACACACACACACACACACACTGGATGGCTCAATACTTCACTCAGTTGGCCACACAGACACATGCCGGGTCCAGAATTTAAACCATCCCCTTACACACACAAACACACACATCACAAATACAAAGCTCTGCACCTAAATACACATACAACCAGCCAAGTGTAACAGAGACAGCCTGCCACAACCCACCTTTACACACACACACACACTCACCACACACATGCACACATACATTTCAGAATGATCCAGCTTTGTTGCATTGCTCTGCAAAAATACTCTGTTCCTATCCCCTGTCTCTCGTCCACATTGATACAAATCATAAATTGATAAGGTACTAAGATGTAGAATGTCTCCATCAAATCCAATAAGGTATTTAAACTTTTTTTTTTACCTATTCGTAGACAAATGTTCAATGATGTATGAAGTTGGAGTTGTTCTTCATCAACTGGTAATAACTGGTAACTGGTAATAACTGGTAATAACTGGTAATAACTGGTAATACATAAATAATGAAGTAGGTTAGTAGGTTAAATATTTCACTTTTAATTCCAATGAAATTTGGACCCAAACACACTATTTTCTGTACTTTCAGAGTGGGAGCTGATCAAGGGGTCGAAAATGTAGATATTGCCAGATGTATGTTCACTGTCCGAGGAACTGGCCGTGGAAGCTTAATTGCTGGGTAAAGTGTCCATAACCAGAGGTAATTAAACTGTTCTGTGTTCTTTTCCTCTCTTCCTCTCTGCCTGTCTTGTTGTACATGGAACCTGTTTCACATCCATTCATTAAAAAAACATTAAGATGTCAGCTGCTCATTTGAAGATTTACACCACATAAACACTCAGCAGTTTTCACTGGACTATCAAGCCCCTGTTGCTGCCAAATGTATCGTCACTAATACAGATTTGTTTATTTTGAGCATTCCAGATTCAGTATGTGAAGGACCTGCTTTATCAGGAGAATCATCTGGAATCTGGAAACACTGACAATGGGGTCACTGTTCCTGACATCCCATATGCCCCCTGTCTACTGAGAATCTTGATGTGCTGCAACGTCAAGTGAACCCAACCACTGGACTTATACAGCTCTGGAAAAAATTAAGAGACCACTGCAAAATGATCAATTTCTCTGGTTTTACTATTTATAGCTCTGTGTTTGGGTCCAAATTTCACAGTGGGTGCGAGACACTGTGGCTTGTAGGCCCCTTGTAGGCCTCTCCAGGTGTCGTACCCACTGTGACATTTGGTTGTCCTGGAAGAAAACTTGCTTCCTTCTGCGCTGACAATGTTCCCCAACTCTGAGGATTGTTTTTTCCAACAGGACAATGCTTCACGCCACACAGCCAGGTCAATCAAGGTGTGGATGGAGGACCACCAGATCAAGACCCTGTCATGGACAGCCCAATCTCCAGACCGGAACCCCATTGAACACCTCTGGAATGTGATCAAGAGGAAGATGGATGGTCACAAGCCATCAAACAAAGCCGAGCTGCTTGGATCTTTGCGCCAGGAGTGGCATAAAGTCACCCAACATCAATGTGAAAGAGCAGGCCAAGACGCATGAAAGCTGTGATTGAAAATCAGTGTTATTCCACCAAATATTGATTTCTGAACTCTTCCCAAGTTAAAACATTAGTATTGTGTTGTTTAAAATGAATATGAACTCATTTCCTTTGCATTATTGGAGGTCTGACAACACTGCATCTTTTTATATTTTGATCAGTGTCACGACTTCTGCCGAAGTCGTTGCCTCTCCTTGTTCGGGCGGAGCTCGGCGTTCGACTTCACCGGTCTTCTAGCCATCATTGATCCATTTTTCATTTTCCATTGGTTTTGTCTTGTCTTCCCAAACACCTGTTTTCAATCCCATTCATTACCTGTTCTGTATTTAACCCTCTGTTTCCCCTCATGTCTTTGTCAGAGATTGTTTATTGTCAGTGTAGTGTTTTTTGTTGTATAGGTGGGTCTTCGTACCCATATTTGTTTATGTTCTTTTCCTGTTTAGTGTTATGGAGCATGTTACTGGGACATTATTAAAAGACTCCATTTTACACTACGTTTGACTCTCCTGCGCCTGACTTCCCTGCCACCTATACACATATGCCTGACAATCAGTTTGATTTCTGCAAATAAATGCTCTAAATGACAATATGTGTATTTGGAATTTGGGAGAAATGTTGTCAGTAGTTTATAGAATAAAACAAACATTTTAATTTTACCCAAACACATACCTATAAATAGTAACACATACCTATAAATAGTAACACATACCTATAAATAGTAACACATACCTATAAATAGTAACACATACCTATAAATAGTAACACATACCTATAAATAGTAACACATACCTATAAATAGTAACACATACCTATAAATAGTAACACATACCTATAAATAGTAACACATACCTATAAATAGTAACACATACCTATAAATAGTAACACATACCTATAAATAGTAACACATACCTATAAATAGTAACACATACCTATAAATAGTAACACATACCTATAAATAGTAACACATACCTATAAATAGTAACACATACCTATAAATAGTAACACATACCTATAAATAGTAACACATACCTATAAATAGTAACACATACCTATAAATAGTAACACATACCTATAAATAGTAACACATACCTATAAATAGTAACACATACCTATAAATAGTAACACATACCTATAAATAGTAACACATACCTATAAATAGTAACACATACCTATAAATGTACATGCATGCTCTTCAATTAGTTGAGTCTCCAGCCTTTTTAGGTGCAGTCCTCCCACACTATGTAGGATATTGTTTTAAGGGGGGAGGGTGAAAGGATAGCAGGCCCTGCTGTCAAAGTGAGAGAGTAGGCTATTCTGGATAGAGCAGGTACTTTAGTGTAGTCTATTTCTTGTGAGGTTTTCTGTCCTCGGATGCAGAGAGCTGTGAAAGCCTGTCTGCAGATGAAGAGGTCCCAAGTGAAGAGCAGCGGTCCTCAGTCCTGTTCCCATGGGACTCAAAGGGGGGCACATTGTTGTTTTTGCCTTAGCACTACACATCTGATTCAAATGATCAAGTCATCATCAAGCTTCAAGGGGTATTTATCTATTCATTTGTGACGCTATCCTTGATCTGATCCTGCTATTGTCACATCCTACACAAGCACATGCATCTATCTATCCAATGTTATCATGATTTGTTATAAGGGATACTATACTTATATTATACAGGAAATATTATTAAAGAGATGCTTTACATTGAAATACAGATAGAGATGTAGTAGTGCCAGAGTTAATGATCCAAGGTCAGCTTTGCATTTCACCTCCTGATGATTATGATGACTGACCGTGTTAGAATAGAATTAAAAAAACTGAATCATGCTCTCTCTCTATCCATCTGTCTCTCGTCTGCAGGTATGTTTTGATGTCTGCAGGTATGTTTTGATGTGAGAGAGGAAGCCAGTCCCGTCATCGCCACCTCACCCACTCTTAAGATAACCTTCGGGCCGACTGGGAGCCCAAGGCTGGTTAGGAGACACCGCTAGAGACACTATGTAATTGTGATGACTGAGAGAATATTAGAGTAGCACTGTAATTCATTAATTATATGCTGTCTTCCCTGCTCCTCTGTTCTTACCCCTTTCCCTTTCTGTCTTCTACACCTCTCTCCCCATCTCCTTTTTCCCTTTCTGTCTTCTACACCTCTCTCCCCATCTCCTTTTTCCCTTTCTGTCTTCTACACCTCTCTCCCCATCTCCTTTTTCCCTTTCTGTCTTCTACACCTCTCTCCCCATCTCCTTTTTCCCTTTCTGTCTTCTACACCTCTCTCCCCATCTCCTTTACCCTTTCTGTCTTCTACACCTCTCTCTCCATCTCCTTTTTCCCTTTCTGTCTTCTACACCTCTCTCCCCACCTCCTCTTTCTTCCTCTGTTTGACCTCTTTCTGTCTTCTACACCTCTCTCCCCACCTCTTTCCCTTTCTGTCTTCTACATCTCTCTCCCCACCTCTTTCCCTTTCTGTCTTCTACACCTCTCTCCCCACCTCTTTCTTCCTCTGTTTTATAATGCACACCATATGTGCATTGAAGTACAGATTGAACTTGTATTTATAATATAATATTACAATTGTAATATTTATAGTGCATGTTTTATGTATTTATAATACCTGGATAATGAACTTTCAATAAAGCATTAAACATTCTCCACTGGTTGAAATGAAGTATCTCAGTGGAATACTACACCTATCCTGTGTCCTCAGATGAATACAGATGCAGTGGAATACTGCACCTATCCTGTGTCCTCAGATGAAGTGGAATACTACACCTATCCTGTGTCCTCAGATGAAGTGGAATACTACACCTATCCTGTGTCCTCAGATGAATACAGATGAAGTGGAATACTACACCTATCCTGTGTCCTCAGATGAATGCAGATGCAGTGGAATACTACACCTATCCTGTGTCCTCAGATGAATGCAGATGCAGTGGAATACTGCACCTATCCTGTGTCCTCAGATGAATACAGATGAAGTGGAATACTACACCTATCCTGTGTCCTCAGATGAATACAGATGAAGTGGAATACTACACCTATCCTGTGTCCTCAGATGAATGCAGATGCAGTGGAATACTGCACCTATCCTGTGTCCTCAGATGAAGTGGAATACTACACCTATCCTGTGTCCTCAGATGAATACAGATGAAGTGGAATACTACACCTATCCTGTGTCCTCAGATGAAGTGGAATACTACACCTATCCTGTGTCCTCAGATGAATACAGATGAAGTGGAATACTACACCTATCCTGTGTCCTCAGATGAAGTGGAATACTACACCTATCCTGTGTCCTCAGATGAAGTGGAATACTACACCTATCCTGTGTCCTCAGATGAATACAGATGAAGTGGAATACTACACCTATCCTGTGTCCTCAGATGAAGTGGAATACTACACCTATCCTGTGTCCTCAGATGAATACAGATGAAGTGGAATACTACACCTATCCTGTGTCCTCAGATGAATGCAGATGAAGGGAGTTAGATATGCATAGGTGTATTTCTGTATATATGAATTACAAATCAGCCTTTACTTAAATCATGTTTCTAGTCTGTTGCATAGTTACAATGTGTAATCATTGATGTCCCAGGAGCAGGATTGGTAAACACTGTTGAAGTGTATAATTGTAATACATACATGCAGACACAGCATCATTCAAAGAATGGAGTTTGATACAGCTGGTATTGGATATGACTGAAAAATAATCACAGAGATTTATACCTGAACCGCACCTTCATTTGTCAAGGAAGAGAACATGATCAGTGAATATATTCAATGTACAGGCTACAATGTGGGGATCTCATGCGTGGTGATAACTACAGTACATGATCAGTGAATATATTCAATGTACAGGCTGCAATGTGGGGATCTCATGCGTGGTGATAACTACAGTACATGATCAGTGAATATATTCAATGTACAGGCTACAATGTGGGGATCTCATGCGTGGTGATAACTACAGTACATGATCAGTGAATATATTCAATGTACAGGCTGCAATGTGGGGATCTCATGCGTGGTGATAACTACAGTACATGATCAGTGAATATATTCAATGTACAGGCTACAATGTGGGGATCTCATGCGTGGTGATAACTACAGTACATGTATAGGACTTGCATCCTTGACGCAATAAAGTTATTATATTCTACTCAATCCATAGGCTTCATTATGTTAGCTAGTCAGCTAACTTGCTAAATAGCGATTTTTGTAAATTAACGTTATGACCAAAAAATATGCACAATCGTTTTGTCTCTACATTAACTAACATATTCCTCTCAATTGTACATTTTTAGCTTGACTCGTTATGACGTTATAACTACTTACATTTGCTTCCACTGGAGTAATGAAGCAGTGACGCTGCGTCTCTCTAAATCCCGCGGTGTAAGCTCATAACTTTTAAAGGAGGAACCACTGTACAGTACCAGTCAAAAGTTTGGACACACCTACTCAATCAAAGATTTTTATTTATTTGACTATTTTCTACAGGACATTGTAGACTAAAAGTGAAGACATCAAAACTATGAAATAACATGTAGTAACAAAAAATTGCTTAACAAAATATATTTTAGATTTTAGAATGTTGTGGTGGCCATGCTGGTTAAGTGTGCCTTGAATTCTAAATAAATCACAGACAGTGTCACCAGCAAAACCCCCCCACACCATCACACATCCTCCTCCATGCTTCACAATGGGAAATACACATGCAGAGATCATCAGTTCACCTACTCTGCGTCTCACAAAGACATGGTTGGAACCAAAAATCTCAGATTTGGACTCATCCAACCGAAGGTCTAATGTTCATTGCTTGTGTTTCTTGGCCCAAGCAAGTCTCCTCTTCTTATTGGTGTCCTTTAGTAGTGGTTTCTTTGCAGCAATTCGACCATGAAGGCCTGATTCAAGCAGTCTCCTCTGAACAGCTGATGTTGAGATGTGTCTGTTACTTGAACTCTGTGATGCATTTATTTGGGCTGCAATTTCTGAGGCTGGTAACTCTCATGAACTTATCCTCTGCAGCAGAGGTAACTCTGGGTCTTCCTTTCCTGTGGCGGTTCTCATGAGAGACAGTTTCATCATAGCGCTTGATGGTTTTTGCAACTGCACTTGAAGAAACTTTCAAAGTTCTTGACATTTTCTGCATTGACTGACCTTCATGTCTTAAAGTAATAATGATCTGTCATTTCTCTTTGCTTATTTGAGCTGTTCTTGCCATAATATGGACTTCGTCTTTTACCAAATAGGGCTATGTTCTGTATACCACCCATACCTTGTCACAACACAACTAACGCTCAAACGCATTCAGAAGGAAAGAAATTCAACAAATTAACTTTTAAGAAGGCACACCTGTTAATTGGGTGGCTATTATGAAGGATCTCAAATATAAAATATATTTTGATTTGTTTAACACTTGTTTGGTTAATAAATTATTCCATATGTGTTATTTCATAGTTTTGATGTCTTCACTATTATTCTACAATGTTGAAAATAGTAAAAATAAAGAAAAACCCTTGAATGAGTATGTGTGTCCAAGCTTTTGACTGGTACTGTACGTGTGCACACACGCACACACACACCGACTATGGATGAGGGGATTTCCAGCCCACTCTGCACCACAGCTGCAAGACTGCACCCGGCAAGCCGCCGATCTGACGCACACTGATGACCTCATCGAAGGAGGAGCGACTGTCAAAACAAACCGCACATGCTCCGGAACACACACTGAGAAGGACACACACACATACGGACACAGAGACAGACACACAGGCACACACACACATATGGACAAACAGACAGACACACAGACACACACACGTCTGTGAGACAAAGGCTTCAGACTATGCTTGGCCTAAGCACACTCAGTACACTGTTCACACAGCCAATCAGTAATAACGGTGTTATTCTAGTAAACAGCAGTGTACAGCACACCAAAAGTTTGTGCATTAGCTTTTGGTGAGGATATGAGGGAGAGGAGGATGACTGAAAGATGAAGATCCCTAGCAGAGAAATGTACGTGACCCCCTCCTTGTATCTTCAACATCCCCCCTCTCTAGAACATTCCAACGTTCTAACTTTCCCAGGTCAGTTAAGGGAATTGCGTCTAGCGAAACGGGGAACGTCGGTACGTCAAGGAGTTATTAGCAAGTTGGGATCGGGAGGGGAAGTAGTTTCTCCCCTGTTGCCTTTTAGGAATAATTACAGTTTTACTGCTGAAGTGATTCTTAAATTCTTAAGCTCTCCTCAGCATGAGAGAGTTAATAAATGATGGGGCTGTGTTGTAAGGTTGGGGAATAGGGACAATAAGGGGATTAGGGACAATAAGGGGAATAGGGACAATAAGGGGAATGGGGATAATAAGGGGATTTGGGGACAATAAGGGGAATAGGGATAATAAGGGGAATAGGGACAATAAGGGGAATAGGGACAATAAGGGGAATAGGGACAATAAGGGGAATAGGGATAATAAGGAGAATAGGGACAATAAGGGGAATAGGGACAATACGGGGATTAGGGACAATAAGGGGAATAGAGATAATAAGGAGAATAGGGACAATAAGGGTAATAGGGACAATAAGGGGAAATGAGACAATAAGGGGAATGGGGACAATAAGGAGAATAGGGACAATCAGGGGAATAGGGACAATAAGGGGATTAGGGACAATTAGGGGAATAGAGATAATAAGGAGAATAGGGACAATAAGGGGAATAGAGATAATAAGGAGAATAGGGACAATAAGGGGAATAGGGACAATACGGGGATTAGGAACAATAAGGGGAATAGGGACAATAAGGGGATTAGGGATAATAAGGAGAATAGGGACAATAAGGGGAATAGGGACAATAAGGGGATTAGGGACAATAAGGGGAATAGGGATAATAAGGACAATAGGGACAATAAGGGGAATAGGGACAATAAGGGGATTAGGGACAATAAGGGGAATATGGATAATAAGGAGAATAGGGACAATAAGGGGAATAGGGACAATAAGGGGATTAGGGACAATAAGGGGAATAGGGACAATAAGGGGATTAGGGACAATAAGGGGAACAGGGATAATAAGGAGAATAGGGACAATAAGGGGATTAGGGACAATCAGGGGAATAGGGATAATAAGGAGAATAGGAACAATAAGGGGAATAGGGACAATAAGGGGATTAGGGACAATAAGGGGAATGGGGATAATAAGGGGAATAGGGACAATAAGGGGAATAGGGATAATAAGGGGAATAGGGACAATAAGGGGAATAGGGACAATAAGGGGATTAGGGACAATAAGGGGAATAGGGATAATAAGGAGAATAGGGACAATAAGGGTAATAGGGACAATAAGGGGAAATGAGACAATAAGGGGATTGGGGATAATAAGGAGAATAGGGACAATAAGGGGAATAGGGACAATAAGGGGATTAGGGACAATTAGGGGAATAGAGATAATAAGGAGAATAGGGACAATAAGGGGAATAGGGACAATAAGGGGATTAGGGACAATAAGGGGAATAGGGACAATAAGGGGAAGAGGGATAATAAGGAGAATAGGAACAATAAGGGGAATAGGGACAATAAGGGGATTAGGGATAATAAGGAGAATAGGGACAATAAGGGGAATAGGGACAATAAGGGGATTAGGGACAATAAGGGGAATAGGGAGAATAAGGAGAATAGAGACAATAAGGGGAATAGGGACAATAAGGGGATTAGGGACAATAAGGGGAATAGGGATAATAAGGAGAATAGGAACAATAAGGGGAATAGGGACAATAAGGGGATTAGGGATAATAAGGAGAATAGGGACAATAAGGGGAATAGGGACAATAAGGGGATTAGGGACAATAAGGGGAATAGGGATAATAAGGAGAATAGGGACAATAAGGGGAATAGGGACAATAAGGGGAATAGGGACAATAAGGGGATTAGGGACAATAAGGGGAATAGGGACAATAAGGGGAATAGGGACAATAAGGGGAATAGAGATAATAAGGAGAATGGGGACAATAAAGGGAATAGGGACAATAAGGGTAATAGGGACAATAAGGGTAATAGGGACAATAAAGGGAAATTAGACAATAAGGGGAATGGGGATAATAAGGGGAATAGGGACAATAAGGGGAATAGGGATAATAAGGGGAATAGGGACAATAAGGGGTATAGGGAGGAGTTGTATGGAGTGGGAACAGAGTAGGATAGTGGGAAGGAAGGTTGGAGGTTGTTCATCATAGTTCCTCTACTCTACTAACTCCACTTCAGGAGGGAGTCTGAACTGCTAGAAGCCGAAGGGTGGAGAATGAAAGAGAACAAGAAAGAAGAGAGCGAGAAAGAGGAGACAGAGACAGAGAAAGAAGAAACAGAGAGAAGAAGGGTTCTCATTAAAACTCTCTGGTCCCAGATCTGACCTCTCTATGGGGCTTCTGGCCTTAGTATGAGAGGATGGATTGAGGGAAAGAAAGAGAGAGGTGGAGAGAAAGAGGGCCAGTTGCTTTACTGACATCATGAAAGTCACTCATCCGTGATGAAGAGTGGTGGGATTAGAAAATGAAAAATCTCCCTCTTCTCTTTTCCTTTCACATTTGGCTGTTCCGCTTTCTTTCCTCCCATTCTCTCTCTCTTTCCTTCGTTCATTTCTCATATTTTATGAGCCAGTGCTCTTTGGAAATCTTGCTCAGCATTTGTGTCTGAATCTCTCAACTCACTTTGGCACAACTCTGTTTTTCCACACTAATTGCACACAAATGGCTGCTAAAATGAGCAATGAGGCCCCAGCGTGGGTCCACCCTTGACACAAAATGGCTGATGTTGATTGGCTCTGGCCTCCTTTGGTTTTACTCAACCCTTCTGTGCACCTCAACTTGGGCCAGAAGTTTATATTGGCCAGGAAAAGGTTACACAACTCCAGGCCCTAGTTGTGTAACCCATGAATTGGGCTAGGATTTGTCTTTGTCTGGTAACTTAGCCTGGAAAAACTCATAGTGTAACTCAATATTCCATTTGCTGTTAGAGTTGACTGGCCTACTCTAACAAAACCTAGCACCCATCACAAACAACTACAGTATAATTAAAAACAAAAACACTGAAAATACCATACAGCATCAACAGAGTTATTATTTGAGGCCTGTTATATTTAGGCCAGTGGTTTCACAGTACATTGAGAACCATGTCTGCTCTGTGAAAGCTATTATAGATTATAGATGACAGGCGGTAGGGTAGCCTAGTGGTTAGAGCGTTGGACTAGTTAACCGGAAGGTTGCAAGTTCAAACCCCCGAGCTGACAAGGTACAAACCTGTCGGAACCCACTGTTCTTAGGCTGTCATTGAACATAAGAATTTGTTCTTAACTGACTTGCCTAGTTAAATAAAGGTAATTTTTTTTAAATTTAAAATTGTCGACATCCTCGGGACACTAAGGAGATTCAACTAGTCTGGTCCCAGATCTGTTCGTGATGTCTTGCCAACTCCTATGCTCATTGAAAAGACAGCAGAAACAGATCAACATACTCAGGACACTAAGCACAGAGTAGCTGTGGACACAAATATATACCACTAGTTGAGGGCTCATCCAGGTTCTGCACAAACACATCGTCTGTTGTGTTTGTTGACCTTGACTCTGAGAGAGAAAAAGGGAGTAAGATAAATAGTAGGATAGAAGGTAGGGTATTGTGTAGAGAGAGAGAGAGAGAGAGAGAGAGAGGGAGAGGGAGAGAGAGCGAGACAGAGAGAGACAGAGAGTCTTTCAGTTTTTCTGTGGTGTTGTTGTTTTTCTGTTGTGTTGTTGTTTTTCTGTTGTGCTGTAGTTTTTCTGTTGTGCTGTAGTTTTTCTGTTGTGCTGTAGTTTTTCTGTAATACTGTAGTTTTTCTGTGATGTTGTAGTTTTTCTGTAGTACTGTAGTTTTTCTGTGATGTTGTAGTTTTTCTGTTGTGCTGTAGTTTTTCTGTAATGTTGTAGTTCTTTTGTTCACTTAACTTGTAGGCTCACATGTTATCATCTTTCTCAGCTCTCTTGAATAATAATTATAATATTTCAGACAATCTAAAACACCCAGACGGTACATTTCAGAATTTCATGGAACTGTCATTCAGTTTATTTTCAACAAAAGAACATCTTTCCACACAATGTGGATGGCATTTTATGCGTGTGTCCCATTTGCATTCCTTTTGTCATTGTAGAGTCTTCAGATCCCTGCGTGGCAGATACATACACAGGCCTCAGACTGTAACCTCTCTGTCATCAATCTCCATGTAATCTCTCTGTCATCAAACTCCATCTAACCTCTCTGTCATCAACCTCCTTATAACCTCTCTGTCATCAATCTCCATGTAATCTCTCTGTCATCAACCTCCATGTAACCTCTCTGTCATCAACCTCTATGTAATCTCTCTGTCATCTATCTCCATCTAACCTCTCTGTCATCAATCTCCATGTAACCTCTCTGTCATCTATCTCCATATAACCTCTCTGTCATCAACCTCTATGTAACCTCTCTGTCATCAACCTCTATGTAACCTCTCTGTCATCCACCTCCATGTAACCTCTCTGTCATCAACCTCTATGTAACCGCTCTGTCATCTACCTCCATGTAACCTCTCTGTCATCTAACTCCATGTAATCTCTCTGTCATCTACCTCCATCTAACCTCTCTGTCAAATACCTCCATGTAACCTCTCTGTCATCAACTCCATATAACCTCTCTGTCAAATACCTTCATGTTATCTCTCTGTCATCTAACTCCATCTAACCTCTCTGTAATCAACCTCTATGTAACCTCTCTGTCATCTACCTCCATGCAACCTCTCTGTCATCTACCTCAATGTAACCTCTCTGTCATCAACCTCATGCATAGTGAATGTACATGGAATGCACACAAGTCAACAGATCAGTTTGAGTGGCATTGTATTCTCTGCAATGCATCTGTGTGACTTCAATCCATTGTGTATTCTGTGCCTTCCATGCTTTTTACAGTTAGCAGAGCACAGTCTCTGCCTGTCTGCACCAGACCAGTGTAACAGCACCTCCACATACCTCTACAATCTCCTCATAGTGAATTTTTTAAATTTTTAAATTTATTTTTATTTCACCTTTATTTAACCAGGTAGGCTAGTTGAGAACAAGTTCTCATTTGCAACTGCGACCTGGCCAAGATAAAGCATAGCAGTGTGAGCAGACAACAAAGAGTTACACATGGAGTAAACAATTAACAAGTCAATAACACAGTAGAAAACAAAGGGGGAGTCTATATACAATGTGTGCAAAAGGCATGAGGAAGGCAAATAATTACAATTTTGCAGATTAACACTGGAGTGATGAATGATCAGATGGTCATGTACAGGTAGAGATATTGGTGTGCAAAAGAGCAGAAAAGTAAATAAATAAAAACAGTATGGGGATGAGGTAGGTGAAAAAGGGTGGGCTATTTACCAATAGACTAGGTACAGCTGCAGCGATCGGTTAGCTGCTCGGATAGCTGATGTTTGAAGTTGGTGAGGGAGATAAAAGTCTCCAACTTCAGCGATTTTTGCAATTTGTTCCAGTCACAGGCAGCAGAGTACTGGAACGAAAGGCGGCCAAATGAGGTGTTGGCTTTAGGGATGATCAGTGAGATACACCTGCTGGAGCGCGTGCTACGGATGGGTGTTTCCATCGTGACCAGTGAGCTGAGATAAGGCGGAGCTTTACCTAGCATGGACTTGTAGATGACCTGGAGCCAGTGGGTCAGGCGACGAATATGTAGCGAGGGCCAGCCGACTAGAGCATACAAGTCGCAGTGGTGGGTGGTATAAGGTGCTTTAGTGACAAAACGGATGGCACTGTGATAGACTGCATCCAGTTTGCTGAGTAGAGTGTTGGAAGCCATTTTGTAGATGACATCGCCGAAGTCGAGGATCGGTAGGATAGTCAGTTTTACTAGGGTAAGCTTGGCGGCGTGAGTGAAGGAGGCTTTGTTGCGGAATAGAAAGCCGACTCTTGATTTGATTTTCGATTGGAGATGTTTGATATGAGTCTGGAAGGAGAGTTTGCAGTCTAGCCAGACACCTAGGTACTTATAGACGTCCACATATTCTAGGTCGGAACCATCCAGGGTGGTGATGCTAGTCGGGCATGCGGGTGCAGGCAGCGACCGGTTGAAAAGCATGCATTTGGTTTTACTAGCGTTTAAGAGCAGTTGGAGGCCACGGAAGGAGTGTTGTATGGCATTGAAGCTTGTTTGGAGGTTAGATAGCACAGTGTCCAAAGACGGGCCGAAAGTATATAGAATGGTGTCGTCTGCGTAGAGGTGGATCAGGGAGTCACCCGCAGCAAGAGCAACATCATTGATATACACAGAGAAAAGAGTCGGCCCGAGAATTGAACCCTGTGGCACCCCCATAGAGACTGCCAGAGGACCGGACAGCATTCCCTCCGATTTGACACACTGAACTCTGTCTGCAAAGTAATTGGTGAACCAGGCAAGGCAGTCATCCGAAAAACCGAGGCTACTGAGTCTGCCGATAAGAATATGGTGATTGACAGAGTCGAAAGCCTTGGCAAGGTCGATGAAGACGGCTGCACAGTACTGTCTTTTATCGATGGCGGTTATGATATCGTTTAGTACCTTGAGTGTGGCTGAGGTGCACCCATGACCGGCTCGGAAACCAGATTGCACAGCGGAGAAGGTACGGTGGGATTCGAGATGGTCAGTGACCTGTTTGTGTACTTGGCTTTCGAAGACCTTAGATAGGCAGGGCAGGATGGATATAGGTCTGTAACAGTTTGGGTCCAGGGTGTCTCCCCCTTTGAAGAGGGGGATGACTGTGGCAGCTTTCCAATCCTTGGGGATCTCAGACGATATGAAAGAGAGGTTGAACAGGCTGGTAATAGGGGTTGCGACAATGGTGGCAGATAGTTTCAGAAATAGAGGGTCCAGATTGTCAAGCCCAGCTGATTTGTACGGGTCCAGGTTTTGCAGCTCTTTCAGAACATCTGCTATCTGGATTTGGGTAAAGGAGAACCTGGAGAGGCTTGGGCGAGGAGCTGCGGGGGGGGCGGAGCTGTTGGCCGAGGTTGAAGTAGCCAGGCGGAAGGCATGGCCAGCCGTTGAGAAATGCTTATTGAAGTTTTCGATAATCATGGATTTATCAGTGGTGACCGTGTTACCTAGCCTCAGTGCAGTGGGCAGCTGGGAGGAGGTGCTCTTGTTCTCCATGGACTTCACAGTGTCCCAGAACTTTTTGGAGTTGGAGCTACAGGATGCAAACTTCTGCCTGAAGAAGCTGGCCTTAGCTTTCCTGACTGACTGCGTGTATTGGTTCCGGACTTCCCTGAACAGTTGCATATCACGGGGACTATTCGATGCTATTGCAGTCCGCCACAGGATGTTTTTGTGCTGGTCGAGGGCAGTCAGGTCTGGGGTGAACCAAGGGCTGTATCTGTTCTTAGTTCTGCATTTTTTGAACGGAGCATGCTTATCTAAAATGGTGAGGAAGTTACTTTTAAAGAATGACCAGGCATCCTCAACTGACGGGATGAGGTCAATGTCCTTCCAGGATACCCGGGCCAGGTCGATTAGAAAGGCCTGCTCACAGAAGTGTTTTAGGGAGCGTTTGACAGTGATGAGGGGTGGTCGTTTGACTGCGGCTCCGTAGCGGATACAGGCAATGAGGCAGTGATCGCTGAGATCCTGGTTGAAGACAGCGGAGGTGTATTTGGAGGGCCAGTTGGTCAGGATGACGTCTATGAGGGTGCCCTTGTTTACAGAGTTAGGGTTGTACCTGGTGGGTTCCTTGATGATTTGTGTGAGATTGAGGGCATCTAGCTTAGATTGTAGGACTGGCGGGGTGTTAAGCATATCCCAGTTTAGGTCACCTAACAGAACAAACTCTGAAGCTAGATGGGGGGCGATCAATTCACAAATGGTGTCCAGGGCACAGCTGGGAGCTGAGGGGGGTCGGTAAGCAGGCGGGAACCGTGAGTGACTTATTTCTGGAGAGAGTAATTTTCAAAATTAGTAGTTCGAACTGTTTGGGTATGGACCTGGAAAGTATGACATTACTTTGCAGGCTATCTCTGCAGTACACTGCAACTCCTCCCCCTTTGGCAGTTCTATCTTGACGGAAGATGTTAAAGTTGGGTATGGAAATCTCTGAATTTTTGGTGGCCTTCCTGAGCCAGGATTCAGACACAGCAAGGACATCAGGGTTAGCAGAGTGTGCTAAAGCAGTGAGTAAAACAAACTTAGGGAGGAGGCTTCTGATGTTGACATGCATGAAACCAAGGCTTTTTCGATCACAGAAGTCAACAAATGAGGGTGCCTGGGGACATGCAGGGCCTGGGTTTACCTCCACATCACCCGCGGAACAGAGAAGGAGTAGTATGAGGGTGCGGCTAAAGGCTATCAAAACTGGTCGCCTAGAGCGTTGGGGACAGAGAATAAGAGGAGCAGGTTTCTGGGCATGGTAGAATATATTCAGGGCATAATGCGCAGACAGGGGTATGGTGGGGTGCGGGTACAGCGGAGGTAAGCCCAGGCACTGGGTGATGATGAGAGAGGTTGTATCTCTGGACATGCTGGTAGTAATGGGTGAGGTCACCGCATGTGTGGGAGGTGGGACAAAGGAGTTATCAGGGGTATGAAGAGTGGAACTAGGGGCTCCATTGTGAACTAAAACAATGATAACTAACCTGAACAACAGTATACAAGGCATATTGACATTTGAGAGAGACATACAGCGAGGCATACAGTAATCACAGATGTTGAATTGGGAAACCTAGCTAAAACAGTAGGTGAGACAACAGCTAATCAGCTAGCACAACAACAGCAGGTAAAATGGCGTAGACTAGGCAACGGGGCCAACAGATAAAACAAACAAGCAGAATGGAGTACCGTGATTAATGGACAGTCCAACGTGCATCAGCTATGTAGCCAAGAGGTCAGTGTCCAGGGGGCAGCGGTGGATGGGGCAGGGAAGCTGGACTGGCGAGTGTTATCCAGGTAAAAAAAAACTAACAATGACTAAATAGCTTGTAGCTAGTTAGCTGGTTAGCTTCTGGAGGTTCTTGAGTGTGTTCTAAAAATATTTAAAAAATAATTGCGATTCCGTATCACATTGGGTGAGGCAGGTTTCCGGAAGGTATAAACAAATTAAAAGTCAAAAGAGATAGAAAGTAAATATGGGTCCAGTGAGAGTTTTGGGACGCGGCGATTCAGGCGGTTAGCAGGCCTGTGCTAACAAGCTAACAGTTTGTAGGCCCGGGCTAGACAAGGTAGCAGTTAGCGGACCGGAGCTGGACAAGCTAGCAGTTAGCAGGCCGAATTAGCAAGCAGGGAGATAGCGAGGGTTAGAGAGTTAGCCTTTGGGGGACGTCGCGATGGGGTGAGTCTGTTTATTCCTCTTCATGCGGTGACATCGATAGACCGGTCGTGGGCCCGGGTATTGTAGCTCAGGAGTATGCTACGGTGGTAGCACAGGTGCGCAGGCCGGGCTAGCTTCAAGCTAAGTGGGTGGAAACGCTAGCCAGGAGTAATCATCCGTGGTTGCGGTTTAGCTAGATAGCTAGTTGTGAAGATCCAGCTGAAAAATCCAGCTGAAAAATGTTCCGTTTGCGGTGGGAATCCGGGGATGAATCCGGGGATGAAAAATAAATAGGTCCGTTATGCTCTGGTTAGAGTCGCGTTGTTCGAACTGGCGAGAGCTTTCCGAACTAAAGGTTAGCTGATGACCGGTTAGCTGAAGACCGCTAGCATAGCTGGTGGTTAGCTGGCTAGCTTCAGTTGAGGGGTTCCGAAGTAAATATAAATACTTTAGGAAAAATAGCTACATTGGGTGAGGCGGGTTGCAGGAGAGTATTTGGAAGCTTAGGTTTAGCAAAATGTTTTTAAAGAGATATGCGGAGAAAAATATGTAAAAAACGAAAAAGAAACAATATATACAGGGACACGACACGACAGGACGACTTACTGCTACGCCATCTTGGCTCCTAGATGACTGTGTGTATACTGTATGCAGGGCTCCTGAGTGGCGCAGCGTACTAAGGCACTGCATCTCAATGCTAGAAGTGTCACTACAGACCCTGGTTTGATTCCAGGCTGTATCACAACTGGCTGTGATTGGCAGTCCCATAGGGCGGGGAACAGTTGTCCAGGTTAGGGGTAGGCCGAGGTAGGCCGTCGTTGTCAATTAGCATTTGTTCTCAACTGACTTGCCTAGCTAAATAAAAAATAAATGCATTGTGTATTATTTGCCATGATTTGTTGGGCTGCAGTCTGAGTTTCAAACCAGTGGAGCAGCTAGTCTGGTAATGACAGATGATGTGTCTATTGTCCGGGGCGACGCCCTGACATTGAGGTCTGTCCTTTTAGTCTTGTTGTGTGTGTTGTTTTAGTCTTTCACTGTCCCTAATGATGTGCTAATCTTACTGCAACACTACTGTAAAGACACCAGTGTGTTATGTTGCTTCACACACACATACTTGTGCACACACACACACACACACACACACACGCACACATCACACGCAAGTAAAAGTGTGCAAACACACACAAAATAATAACATGCACGCATGCACACACACACACACACAGGTTTTCCCTTCCTCGCTCCAGAGTTACTGCCCCACAGGGACAAGAGAATGTTGGACCCCTGTGTCTTTAATGACTGTCACTGAGAGATGAGCTTCAGCAGTCATTGTCATCTGGTGAAAAGATGCTTGACACCCCGCTCTCTCTCTCTCTCTTTACCTCCCTGTCACCTTCCCTCCTTCCTCTTTAGGATGTATTTATTGGAAAGGGTACAAAGTCAAGAACAGTCAGCAAACATTCTTTTGTTCTCCCTCTTTCTTGTTCTGCCGGTTCTCTGTAGAGGGCTCTAGTCAAGAGCCATTAGCAAATATTACCACTCTTCCTCTCCCTCTCTCATTCTCTCTGTCTCCCTATCTCTCATTCCCTCTTCCATTTTAGTTTGA
Organism: Oncorhynchus kisutch; assembly: GCF_002021735.2. Lineage (NCBI taxonomy): Eukaryota > Metazoa > Chordata > Actinopteri > Salmoniformes > Salmonidae > Oncorhynchus > Oncorhynchus kisutch. Next base: position 75,308,235 of record NC_034174.2, on the reverse strand, counting down.
TCTCTCTCTCTCTCTCTCTCTCTCTCTCTCTTTCTCTCTCTCTCTCTCTCTCTCTCTCTCTCTCTCTCGGTTTTGGTTACGTTCAGTACGCTTCTCCTGTTTTGCTCATCTGCCTTTTTATTATCATTAAACTCACCTTCTGCACCTGCTTCCTGACTCCCAGTATAAATGTTACAGAGTATTTTAATCCATTGTGTTAAAAAGTAAAACAATCTATTCACACCAAACATCCTGTGTTGTATCAACCTCATTAATCAAAATCAAATCCCCTAGCTAGTGTAACTAGCGGCCGGGTTCAGGTCATTTTAGCCCTGTATGTTTCCTCGCGTCTGTTTTCAGACATTTTGTTTTCTCTTGGGCCCAGGAGGGCGAACCAGAAGTCTAGACGCCGGTCGGGGAGTGTGGTGGTTGAGGTTTGTCTTATCAGATCACAACGTTCCATTTGACTTGTTCTGGAGGAACCGTTACTATCACGCTGCTAGTATTCACCCTGAAAGTTTGTTTTCTCAGATAAAAAGAAAGGAACGTAGTTTTCTCTTCCATACCAAGCGAACAACTAGCTGCTTTGCTTAGCAATGTTATTGTTCTCTGTGGACCGGCTCAAAATGGCCACCGACCTTGCAGGTAAAAAATCTAGTGATCTGCACTTGACCCTAATTGCTCCTGTAAATTGCTCTGGATAATGAAAATGACCTTTGGCCTTCAGTGAAGTATCCTGCTAGGCATTATGGGTAGGCTTTGTTGCTGTAGAAAGTAGTAAAACCACATTCTAATTCTATGAACTGTATCTCACTTCCCAGTTCTAGAACACTGTTTACACACCATCACTTTGAGAGATCGCAGCCCTGAGAACTGGACGACTGAAGATATTGTTTAAATGTTCATAATCCAAATAGTAATTCATTTCTCTCGAGTATCTTAGTCACAGATCTCAATTAATGTCTCTGCAACCCTCTTGAGCTGTCTAACACTGCGGTTCTGTTAGGGCATGCATCGGGCACACACACACACCCACACACACACACACACACACACACACACACACACACAGAGAGAGAGAGAGAGATACGGATCTGAACTACGAGGAAGCTCCAACTCCGTGTGTCTTGGGAAAGGTTGCAGGAGTATAAGCAACGTAGCGGAGACAGTGGTGGGAATGTTTAGGATGCAGTGTGTGTGTGGGTAGAGTACAGTTCAGTTCATTGTATAGATTAGTTGCTTTGTACAGGATGTCTTGTCAACTTTGTCAACTTTGTGCACTTAGGATGTCGTCCTCCCTTCAGCAAAGCTATAGGCCTACAAATCTCAATGCTAAAGTTGACAAGTTCAGTTAACACTCCTCTCCCTTTTCCCTTCCATTCTTGTCTCTTGAATTCTGAGTAATTTACAAGTCTGGTGCCTCAGAAGAGTATTTATCTCTCTCTGGCTCCTTTTTGAGGGACATACTCACACAGTCATTTGTTTTGAAAGAAGATGGATCCAACAAGAAAAAAAGCACCAACGTCTTTTGGTTTAATCCAAACGTCATGCTGGCTTGGTGTGTGTGTGTGTGTGTGTGTGTGTGTGTGTGTGTGTGTGTGTGTGTGTGTGTGTGTGTGTGTGTGTGTGTGTGTGTGTGTGTGTGTGTGTGTGCGTGCGGGTGTGTGTGTGTGTGTGTGTGTGTGTGTGTGTGTGTTGTGCTACATAAAGAATTCATGTTTTTTTTAGGGATTCTAGAGGTGTTGAAATGTATTGTGTGGTCGTTGAGCTCAGAGGAGACAAAGAAACCGGTAGAGACAGTTTTTTTTTGGTCTGCTTTCGAAATGTGAGTCTTTATGAATCTTTATAGCAGAATGGGGAGAAGGGGAGAGAGAGAGAGAGAGAGAGAGAGAGAGAGAGAGAGAGAGAGAGAGAGAGAGTAGGGGGAAAGGAACAGAGGGGGGTAAAAGAGAGAGAGAAAGAAAGTGAGAGTGATAAAGCGAGAGAAGGAAAGAAGGACAGAAAGCAACATGTTTTATCCAAAATGTTTCACGGGCACATTTTTACTGCCTCTGGAACACTTGACTTGTATTTTCCCTCATTCTTTCTCTCTCTCTATTTCTACATAAACACGATCATAAAAACATAATAAGACCCCCTGGCCGGGGCCTATGATCACTTCTTACGTCCTTCTATCAAAACCATCTGAACGGATGAATAGGTCTACTATGTACCAAACAGCTGGTCCATGTCATGTTACAACGTTGGGTGTATGTTGGTTTGATGTTTCAACAATGTCGGAAAGCCTTTCTTTTTGGGTTGCAGTTCGCACAGAGGAGGTCTATCAGCGTTCTGGCCATCTGACGATATAAACATGTGTCAAGTAGCCTGGCAATATGTCAATGTTGAAACAATGTTGTTTTTACACTGCTGCTACTCGCTGTTTGTTATGTATGCATAGTCACTTTACAGATTACCTCAACTAACCCGTTCCCCCGCACATTGACTCGGTACCGGTACCCCCTGTATATAGCCTCCACATTGACTCGGTACCGGTACCCCCTGTATATAGCCTCCACATTGACTCGGTACCGGTACCCCCTGTATATAGCCTCCACATTGACTTGGTACCGGTACCGCCTGTATATAGCCTCCACATTGACTTGGTACCGGTACCCCCTGTATATAGCCTCCACATTGACTCTGTACCGGTACCCCCTGTATATAGCCTCCACATTGACTCGGTACCGGTACCCCCTGTATACAGCCTCCACATTGACTTGGTACCGGTACCCCCTGTATATAGCCTCCACATTGACTCGGTACCGGTACCCCCTGTATACAGCCTCCACATTGACTTGGTACCGGTACCCCCTGTATATAGCCTCCACATTGACTTGGTACCGGTACCCCCTGTATATAGCCTCCACATTGACTTGGTACCGGTACCCCCTGTATATAGCCTCCACATTGACTTGGTACCGGTACCCCCTGTATACAGCCTCCACATTGACTTGGTACCGGTACCCCCTGTATATAGCCTCCACATTGACTTGGTACCGGTACCCCCTGTATATAGCCTCCACATTGACTTGGTACCGGTACCCCCTGTATATAGCCTCCACATTGACTTGGTACCGGTACCCCCTGTATATAGCCTCCACATTGACTTGGTACCGGTACCCCCTGTATATAGCCTCCACATTGACTTGGTACCGGTACCCCCTGTATACAGCCTCCACATTGACTTGGTACCGGTACCCCCCTGTATACAGCCTCCACATTGACTTGGTACCGGTACCCCCTGTATATAGCCTCCACATTGACTTGGTACCGGTACCCCCTGTATATAGCCTCGTTATTGTTATGTCATTACTTTTTGATATATATATATTTTTTTTCACATTAGTTTAATTTAGTAAATATTTTCTTAACTCTATTTCTTGAACTGAATTGTTGGTTAAGGGCTTGTAAGCATTTCACAGTAAGGTCTACTATACCTGTTGTGTTCGTCGCATGTGACAAATAACATTTGATTTGATTTGATGTGATGTCGGTTTAGTGTTTAAACCATCTTGGACAGATGTTCTTGTTGGGTTGCAGTCCATTAGCAATCTGGCCCTGTCACGAATCCCGTTTCCTGAGTCTGTTTTCTGCCTGTGTTCTGTCCTGGAGTGTTTTTGACCTAGACAGCTTGGTCACTTTATCTATTCGGGTAGATAATAGAGTCCGAGAGAGAAGCAGTGGGGCCCATCCAATCAATCAGCAACTCGGTTACCATTCGGTTCAGGAAGTGAACCAGAACGTATTGATCGTTATTCCCCACACGGGATTAGTGGAGGGGTCTTGCCACCAGATCCTGAACCAATGCAAGTGGGGCGACACGGGCTAACTAAGGAGGAGCGCCAACGTAGACGTGAGACCAACAGCTGTCTCTACTGTGGTAGCTCGGGACATTACATCTCCGCTTGTCCACAGCGCCCGTTAAACTGCCCGGCTCGCTAGTTTTGGGAGGAATTTTAGCGAGCCAGTTTCAACCTCTCAAGAATCCTGTCAGACCCTGTTTTCCTGCGACCCTTATGAATAAGGATCAGAGCTTAGAGATTAACGCTTTTATCGATTCAGGTGCCGATGGCAGCTTTATTGATGCCGACTTGGTGGAACAGCTGGGGCTTTCCAAGGAGCAATTGCCGGAAGCCATTGAAGCAACCACTCTGAACGGCAGTAGTCTGGCACGGATCACTATGAGGACTGAACCGGTTAAGATGTTGTTGTCGGGGAATCATTCAGAGTTTATCTCCTTCATTCTGTCCTCGCCCCATGTTCCTCTGGTTCTTGGTTACCCCTGGCTGAAGGAACACAATCCCTCGTTTGATTGGGTGACCGGTAAGGTAACTAGTTGGAGCATTGATTGTCATGCTAACTGCCTTAGGACTGCCTGTTCTCCTGCCGTTTCCAGTCAGGTCAGTGACTCTGCTCCTCCTGATTTGTCCCTGGTTCCAGAAACATATCACGAGTTGGGTGAAGTATTCAGTAAACAGAAGGCTCTGTCCCTTCCTCCCCACCGACCTTATGACTGTGCGATTAATCTGTTTCCTGGAGCCGCCTTTCCCAAGGGACAGTATCTCTCGACCTGAACGTGAGGCCTTGGAGACCTACATCAAGGAGTCTCTAGCTGCAGGTCTCATTCGGCCCTCGTCATCACCTCTGGGAGCAGGATTCTTTTTTGTGAGCAAGAAGGATGGCTCTCTTCGACCGTGTATTGATTATCGGGGTTTGAATGATATTACGGTCAAGAACAAGTATCCCCTGCCCTTGATGAGCTCGGCTTTCGATTCTTTACAGGGTGCTACGGTTTTTACGAAGCTTGATTTACGTAATGCTTATCATTTGGATCGGATCAAAGAGGGGGACGAGTGGTTGACTGGGTTCAATACTCCGATGGGACATTTCGAGTACCAGGTGATGCCGTTTGGACTGACCAACGCTCCTGCTGTGTTCCAAAGTATGGTGAATGACATTCTGAGAGATATGATTGGTATTTTTGTGTTTGTTTACCTGGATGATATCCTCATCTTCTCGAAGGAGCTTTCTAGCCACGTTCAGCATGTCAAGCAGGTCCTGCAGTGGTTATTGGAGAACCGTCTGTTCGTGAAGGCTGAGAAGTGCGATTTTCACGCCCACACGACGTCCTTCCTCGTGTACATCATCTCCAGGGGAGAGCTCAAGATGGACCAAGAGAAGGTTCGGACGGTTCGGGATTGGGTCCAGCCCGGTACGAGATTGCAGCTCCAGAGATTCCTGGGGTTTGCGAATTTTATCCGTGATTACAGCCGGGTGGCCGCCCCTTTAACAGTACTGACGTCTTGCACCAGAAAGTTCTGTTGGTCTCCTGAGGCAGACCGAGCATTTCTAGATTTGAAGATTCACCAACGCCCCGATTCTCTCTCAACCTGACACTTCCCGTCAGTTTGTTGTGGAGGTGGATGCGTCTGATGTGGGGGTGGGCGCCATCCTGTCCCAGCGTAGCTCCACTGACGGTAAACTCCATCCCTGCGCCTTCTACTCTTGTCGTCTTTCTCCAGCTGAAAGAAACTACGATGTGGGTAACCGGGAGCTTCTCGCTGTGAAGCTTGCCTTGGAGGAGTGGCGTCACTGGTTGGAGGGAGCGGAGCAACCGTTTGTGGTCTGGACTGACCACAAGAATCTGGCTTACATGCAATCGGTTAAACGTCTCAACTCCCGTCAGGCCCGGTGGGCTTTGTTTTTTGGACGCTTAAATTTTTCCCTGACGTTCCGACCTGGGTCGAAGAACGGGAAGGCGGACGCCCTGTCCCGGATGTTCTCCAAGACGGAGGAGAGTGGGGCCAAGACTGAGACGATTCTTCCCCAGAACGTTGTCGTGGGAGCCGTTACATGGAGGATTGAGGAGGAGGTGATGGCGGCTCTTCGGACACAGCCCGGGCCCGATAACGGTCCACCCGGTCGGTTGTTCGTGCCTGAGTCGGTTCGTTCTGCTGTCCTTCAGTGGTCCCACGCCAGCAAGATAGCTTGTCACCCTGGTGTTGCTCGGACTATGGCGCTACTGCGTAGACGATTTTGGTGGCCTGCCATGGGAGAAGATACCCGGAGGTTTGTTGCCGCTTGTCCTGTTTGTGCGCAGAATAAGAGTACCAATCGGGCCAGCTCTGGGATTCTTCACCCCCTACCTATTCCCCGGCGACATTGGTCGCATCTGGCCCTGGATTTTGTCACGGGGTTGCCCTCTTCTGTTGGTAACACGGTTATTCTGACCATTGTGGATAGATTCAGCAAGTTTGCCCACTTTGTTCCCCTCTCCAAGCTGCCTTCTGCCACTGAGACGTCCGAGATCCTGGTTAGGGAGGTGTTCAGGGTCCACGGGTTGCCCTGTGACATTGTTTCTGACCGTGGTCCTCAGTTTACCTCTGCTGTCTGGAAATCCTTCTGTTTGGCCATTGGAGCTACAGTCAGTCTCACATCTGGATTTCACCCCCAATCTAATGGCCAGGCGGAGAGAGCCAACCAGAAGATCGAGTCCACGCTGCGCTGTCTTGTTTCCTCTGATCACACCTCTTGGTCCTCTCAATTACCCTGGGTCGAGTATGCTCATAATACTCTCCCTTCATCTGCCACTGGGATGTCTCCCTTCCCGTGCCTGTACGGTTACCAACCTCCCTTGTTTCCTTCTCAGGAGCGGGATCTCTCGGTTCCTTCTGTCCAGACCCACATTCGTCGTTGCCACCGCACCTGGCATCGGGCCATGAAGGCCCTCCTTAAGGTTTCTGACCGGTATCAGATCCAGGCGAATCGTCGCCGTATTCCTGCCCCCGCTTATACCGTCAGAGATAGGGTTTGGTTGGCTACATGGGATCTTCCTCTACGGACTGAGTCGAGGAAACTGTCACCGAAGTTCATTGGTCCGTTTGTAGTGGAGAAGATCATTAATCCTGTTGTGGTCCGACTCAAGTTGCCTGCTACACTAAGAGTACATCCCACCTTTCATGTCTCCTGCCTCAAGCCGGTTCTCCTCAGTCCTCTGTTGCCCCCTCCTCCTCGTCCTCCTCCTCCTCGGATGATCGGAGGTGGTCCTGTCTACACGGTGCGCCCCATCATGGACTCCAGACGGCGGGGTCGAGGGTTCCAGTATTTAGTGTATTGGGAAGGATATGGTCCTGAGGAGAGGAGTTGGATTCCTCGGCGTCAGATCCTTGACGATGACCTGCTTCGTGACTTTTACCGCCTCCACCCTGGCGCTCCGGGTAGTCCGCCCGGTGGCGTTCGTCGGAGGGGGGGTACTGTTACGAATCCCGTTTCCTGAGTGTTTTCTGCTTGTGTTCTGTCCTGGAGTGTTTTTTTCCTGGATGCACCCTGTCAGGTTGCCGGGCAATGTAGCCAGTTGGGAGTTCTGATTACCCGCACCTGTATCCCATCAGCTATCTGCACACCTGGTCCTGATCATCTCTCCTCTTCATAAGCCCGGACCTGACATCCATTCCCTGCCGGATCGTTAGCCATGAACAGTATGTTGTGCCATAGTATCAGCCTCAAGTTGGATAGAATTTGTTTTGTTGTTTTTTACGTATTGCTTGCCTTAAACTTACCTCCGTTTGTTCTGTCTTCAGTTACTCACCCGGATCATTTACCCCATTCCCGCCTGGGCGTCGGAGGATTCCGCTTCCCCATTGGATCCACCTATTTACTCCCATCAACTCACCAACGCTGCCCGCTACGCCACCTGGATATATCTACCCATTCACATTCACTTGTAAATAAATACTCACCTTCTTCCTACTCTCCTTGTCCTGGTCTGCTTCTGGGTTCGGTTTTGAAAGAACGTGACAGGCCCTATTTAGTATAGTTTCTGAGAGTTCTGAATTTGGACCAAGAAGCCGGCTGATTTCCATTTTGGCAGTTGGCAAACCTCTAACACACAGACTTCCTTCACAGACTCCATGAGATTAACTCTTCCCAAGTATTTGGTGAAATGAATAATTTTTGTTTATGGTTTCCTGGAAACAAAGATGGCTCAACTTATCCCTTGGGCTCAACTTACCCCACTCTCCCCTACAGTTTGAGCATGTTATCTAGTCAAAGGGTGTGGTTTCTGAGAGGACCAATGTGAAACAAGTTGGCAAAGTCAATGGTGGCAGTTGGCAATGTTGGAATGCTTTTCTCACTTGGTTACATTCCAAATACCTGAGAGCTTAGTCAGCTGTCTGCCTCTATTTAGTATTCAGTATTCTGGAGTCAGAGGTGTGGTTTCTACTGTAGCTGCTAATGTCTGATCTGTATCAAAGCCTCTTCTTTTTGGGGTTGCAGTTTTGCACATCTGGTGTAGATGATCATTTTGGCTGTGTTTCTGGCTCTGTTGGGAGATGGAGTCCGAGGTATAAGGTGTGGTTGTGAGCTACAGCTCTTCCTGTTAGAATGAAAGCAGATCATCTGGCAGAGGATTGGGGGATGAGCCATGGTGTTTATGTGATGGAAGGAGTGTGTGTGGAGGTGTTAAAGTGATGTGTGTGTGTATGTGTGTGTGTATTGGTGTGTGTGTGTGTATTGGTGTGTGGTTATTTAAAAGTTGGTGGTGTGTTCTCAATGTGTGTGTATTGGTGTGTGGTTATTTAAAAGTTGGTGGTGTGTTCTCAATGTGTGTGTATTTGTGTTGTGTGTCCATGACTTGTGAGTGTGTGTGCATGAATACGTGTGTGTGAGTTATGTGTGGGAGGACTGGAGCCTCGCAGGCACCCTTGAGTAAAGTCACATTCTGTGGTGCAGATGGAGCATGAATTCCCTCTAATCCCAGCAGCAGAGTGAGTTATCCCAATTTACACAAAGTGAGTTAAACCAACTTAGTTATTTGCAGTGACTGAAAATATTATTTTCTTCAACGCTCTCTTTGTCTCCCACACGTTGCCACATGAGGCCCACACTTTCACGCGTTCTCATGTTCACTCACACATTCCATACACACCATAAACAACACAAACACACATGCACGCATGCACACACACAAACACACAGTCAGGGTCAGACCAGAGATGACCTTGATGCTGTGAATCAGACAGACAGGCACGTTGAGGGGCCACCTCTTGTCCAGTCAGGACCCCACGACGCAGCCCACCCACCCTATAAAGACCCCCACATGATTTGCACAGGAGGGAGGAAGTGTGTGTGTGTGTGTGTAGGGATGACTGCAATCTGATGCATCTCTCAGATGTAATCGATCCATACATACCCTCTGTAATCAACATAATGGAGAATGTAACACAAACAAACCATCACCGTGACCCCATGTTGACCCCCCCCCCCACCTTTATCCCTCTTTCCTCTCCCCCCTCCTCTCTTTTCCAGTCAGTGTAAATGAAAGACAGATGAATACCCCCCTTAGGATTTCATGGTGGCTGGTTCAATGGGAAGCTGATTATGTTTGCTGTGTAGTGGACCTTCTACAGTAGGGCCTCTGTTTGATCCAAAATGGCCTCCTTGTTTCAAGGTGGCTGGTTCAGCAGGGAGCTGTTTTTCACAGGAGGTTGGTGGCATCTTAATTGGGGTGAACGGGCTCGTGGTGATGGCTGGAGCAGAGTATGTGGAATGGTATCACGTACATCAAACACATGCTTTCCAGGTGTTTGATGCCATTCCATTTGCACCATTCCAGACATTATTATGAGCTGTCCTCATAATTATGCCTTCTGTGCTGTTTATGTTTTCTGTGTAGTGGACCTTGATCCAAAATGGCCTACTGGTTTTGGAGGGAAAGGGTGAAGTTGCCCATTAGATACTGATCTAAGTGGCAAGAGAAGAAAGATAACTTTATTCTGATGGGGGTTCACTTTTTGTGGAATATTTAATTTATTTTTTTTACAGTTTAAATGTTTACAAATGAGATGCGCTGGAATTAAAGCATCTTCCAAAAATGAACACTCAGATCAAAGTGATATTATGTCTGATCTCTCAAACAATGTAAAGTATCTATAGATGTAATCTGGAACCAAGCGTGTTGATTTTTAATCTGAGAATATCCTGCTATTGCCACGCTTGTTGAATTATGCAAGGGAACGTGACAACAGTAATTCATGAGGCAGTCTAGACAGCGTTGGTGAGTGCAGGTAGGATAGACAGACCTTTTGGTGTTTGCAGCCCGATTCCACCCCTGTACGTTAAAGGGAGTGAGGGAGAGTGAACATAATTCCCTGAGGAGTTTGATTTCCAGCAGGTATTTGGAATGTAAAGCAAGGCTCCTGCCGGAGAGAGAGCTCTCCTTTGTGTTAACTTTCCACTGGATTCAAAAAATGACAAGAAAAAGGAGGATGCTCATTTTTTCTTACTCCTTGATTTAACTGTTGGGTTTGTTGCTTTAGTTATGGACATGGTTTTGATTCAAGTAAGGTTCTGAGCTCACTACTCAGCATGCATTGGGGAGTAATAGATTTCTTGTTGCAAAGTGTTAGCAGGTTTTCAACCTTGCCCTCTGCCGAGAGAGAGAGAGAGAGAGAGAGAGAGAGAGAGAGAGAGAGAGAGAGAGAGAGAGAGAGAGAGACTCTCCTGGTATCACTGAATAAAAATATAACATTTAAAGTGTTGGTCCCATGAAATGAAAGAAAATGCCATATCTCTGTCCAGTGTCTGTGTTTCTTTTTATTGGCCAGTCTGAGATATAGCTTTTTCTTTGAAACTCTGCCTAGAAGGCCAGCCTCCCGGAGTCACTGTTGACGTTGAGACTGGTGTTTTGCGGGTACTATTTAATGAAGCTGCCTGTTGAGGACTTGTGAGGTGTCTGTTTCTCAAACCAGACACTCTAATGTACTTGTCGTCTTGCTCAGTTGTGCAGTTGTGCACTGGGGCCTCCCACTCTCTCAAACAGCCCCAATCCATCCATTCCTCTCTCAAACAGCCCCAATCCATCCAATGTACCATGCTACTACCAAAGACATTCTACAGAAACCAAGCCAAGCCAATAAAACGGCATTAAGTGAGAACAACGTGGCAGCATTCAATGTTAATCTGAGTACTAAGTGGGTGAGTTAAAGGTGAAGAATGCCAGTGATGTGAGATGGGAGGGAGGAGTTTCATTGACAGGGGATTAAGGAGATAGCTCTGTGCATGGTGTAGGGAAGCTTGGGGCGTTGCGTGAGTTCACTCTCTTCTTGGTCTTCGTCTTATGGTTGATACCAATTGTCTATAGATCTCTAAATAGGCCTCTGGATGTCTTTTTGGCTGGACTGATGGATTCATCTCTTTCTGTTTTGCTTTCTCTTTCTCTCTGTCCCCTGTTGGAGAAAAGAAGACTGACTGTCTTGGGCTGTCTTGAGGCTCTCTCTCTCCTTTTGAGGAAGACTGACTGTCTTGGGCTTTCTAGAGGCTCTCTCTCCTTTTGAGGAAGACTGACTGTTTATTTTATTTATTTATTTATTTTACCTTTATTTAACCAGGTAGGCAAGTTGAGAACAAGTTCTCATTTACAATTGCGACCTGGCCAAGATAAAGCAAAGCAGTTCGACAGATAAAACGACACAGAGTTACACATGGAGTAAAAACAAACATACAGTCAATAATGCAGTATAAACAAGTCTATATACAATGTGAGGTGAGAAGGGAGGTAAAGGCAAAAAAGGCCATGATGGCAAAGTAAATACAATATAGCAAGTAAAATACTGGAATGGTAGTTTTGCAATGGAAGAATGTGCAAAGTAGAAATAAAAAATAATGGGGTGCAAAGGAGCAAAATAAATAAATAAATTAAAATTAAATACAGTTGGGAAAGAGGTAGTTGTTTGGGCTAAATTATAGGTGGGCTATGTACAGGTGCAGTAATCTGTGAGCTGCTCTGACAGTTGGTGCTTAAAGCTAGTGAGGGAGATAAGTGTTTCCAGTTTCAGAGATTTTTGTAGTTCGTTCCAGTCATTGGCAGCAGAGAACTGGAAGGAGAGGCGGCCAAAGAAAGAATTGGTTTTGGGGGTGACTAGAGAGATATACCTGCTGGAGCGTGTGCTACAGGTGGGAGATGCTATGGTGACCAGCGAGCTGAGATAAGGGGGGACTTTACCTAACAGGGTCTTGTAGATGACATGGAACCAGTGGGTTTGGCGACGAGTATGAAGCGAGGGCCAGCCAACGAGAGCGTACAGGTCGCAATGGTGGGTAGTATATGGGGCTTTGGTGATAAAACGGATTGCACTGTGATAGACTGCATCCAATTTGTTGAGTAGGGTATTGGAGGCTATTTTGTAAATGACATCGCCAAAGTCGAGGATTGGTAGGATGGTCAGTTTTACAAGGGTATGTTTGGCAGCATGAGTGAAGGATGCTTTGTTGCGAAATAGGAAGCCAATTCTAGATTTAACTTTGGATTGGAGATGTTTGATATGGGTCTGGAAGGAGAGTTTACAGTCTAACCAGACACCTAAGTATTTGTAGTTGTCCACGTATTCTAAGTCAGAGCCGTCCAGAGTAGTGATGTTGGACAGGCGGGTAGGTGCAGGTAGCGATCGGTTGAAGAGCATGCATTTAGTTTTACTTGTATTTAAGAGCAATTGGAGGCCACGGAAGGAGAGTTGTATGGCATTGAAGCTTGCCTGGAGGGTTGTTAACACAGTGTCCAAAGAAGGGCCGGAAGTATACAGAATGGTGTCGTCTGCGTAGAGGTGGATCAGGGACTCACCAGCAGCAAGAGCGACCTCATTGATGTATACAGAGAAGAGAGTCGGTCCAAGAATTGAACCCTGTGGCACCCCCATAGAGACTGCCAGAGGTCCGGACAGCAGACCCTCCGATTTGACACACTGAACTCTATCAGAGAAGTAGTTGGTGAACCAGGCGAGGCAATCATTTGAGAAACCAAGGCTGTCGAGTCTGCCGATGAGGATATGGTGATTGACAGAGTCGAAAGCCTTGGCCAGATCAATGAATACGGCTGCACAGTAATGTTTCTTATCGATGGCGGTTAAGATATCGTTTAGGACCTTGAGCGTGGCTGAGGTGCACCCATGACCAGCTCTGAAACCGGATTGCATAGCAGAGAAGGTATGGTGAGATTCGAAATGGTCGGTAATCTGTTTGTTGACTTGGCTTTCGAAGACCTTAGAAAGGCACGGTAGGATAGATATAGGTCTGTAGCAGTTTGGGTCAAGAGTGTCCCCCCCTTTGAAGAGGGGGATGACCGCAGCTGCTTTCCAATCTTTGGGAATCTCAGACGACACGAAAGAGAGGTTGAACAGGCTAGTAATAGGGGTGGCAACAATTTCGGCAGATAATTTTAGGAAGAAAGGGTCCAGATTGTCTAGCCCGGCTGATTTGTAGGGGTCCAGATTTTGCAGCTCTTTCAGAACATCAGCTGAATGGATTTGGGAGAAGGAGAAATGGGGAAGGCTTGGGCGAGTTGCTGTTGGGGGTGCAGTGCTGTTGTCCGGGGTAGGAGTAGCCAGGTGGAAAGCATGGCCAGCCGTAGAAAAATGCTTATTGAAATTCTCAATTATGGTGGATTTATCAGTGGTGACAGTGTTTCCTATCTTCAGTGCAGTGGGCAGCTGGGAGGAGGTGTTCTTATTCTCCATGGACTTTACAGTGTCCCAGAAAATTTTTGAGTTAGTGTTGCAGGAAGCAAATTTCTGCTTGAAAAAGCTAGCCTTGGCTTTTCTAACTGCCTGTGTATAATGATTTCTAGCTTCCCTGAACAGCTGCATATCACGGGGGCTGTTCGATGCTAATGCAGAACGCCATAGGATGTTTTTGTGTTGGTTAAGGGCAGTCAGGTCTGGGGAGAACCAAGGGCTATATCTGTTCCTGGTTCTAAATTTCTTAAATGGGGCATGTTTATTTAAGATGGTTAGGAAGGCATTTTTAAAAAATATCCAGGCATCCTCTACTGACGGGATGAGATCAATATCCTTCCAGGATACCCCGGCCAGGTCGATTAGAAAGGCCTGCTCGCAGAAGTGTTTCAGGGAGCGTTTTACAGTGATGAGTGGAGGTCGTTTGACCGCTGACCCATTACGGATGCAGGCAATGAGGCAGTGATCGCTGAGATCTTGGTTGAAGACAGCAGAGGTGTATTTAGAGGGGAAGTTGGTTAGGATGATATCTATGAGGGTGCCCGTGTTTAAGGTTTTGGGGAGGTACCTGGTAGGTTCATTGATTATTTGTGTGAGATTGAGGGCATCAAGTTTAGATTGTAGGATGGCTGGGGTGTTAAGCATGTTCCAGTTTAGGTCGCCTAGCAGCACGAACTCTGAAGATAGATGGGGGGCAATCAGTTCACATATGGTGTCCAGAGCACAGCTGGGGGCAGAGGGTGGTCTATAGCAGGCGGCAACGGTGAGAGACTTGTTTTTAGAGAGGTGGATTTTTAAAAGTAGAAGTTCGAATTGTTTGGGTACAGACCTGGATAGTAGGACAGAACTCTGCAGGCTATCTTTGCAGTAGATTGCAACACCGCCCCCTTTGGCAGTTCTATCTTGTCTGAAAATGTTGTAGTTTGGAATTAAAATTAAAACTGTCTTGGGTTATCTTGAGGCTCTCTCTCTCCTTTTGAGGAAGACTGACTGTCTTGGGCTGTCTAGAGGCTCTCTCTCCTTTTGAGAAAGACTGACTGTCTTGGGCTGTCTAGAGGCTCTCTCTCTCTCCTTTTGAGAAAGACTGACTGTCTTGGGCTGTATAGAGGCTCTCTCTCTCTCCTTTTGAGAAAGACTGACTGTCTTGGGCTGTCTAGAGGCTCTCTCTCTCTCTCCTTTTGAGGAAGACTGACTGTCTTGGGTTATCTTGAGGCTCTCTCTCTCTCCGCCTGAGGAAGACTAACTGTCTTGGGTTATCTTGAGGCTCTCTCCTTTTGAGGAAGACTGACTGTCTTTGGCTGTCTTGAGGCTCTCTCTCTCTCGCCGTCTGAGGAAGACTGCTGAGTGTTTTGCTGGTTGTAATAGATTTCCTAACTATATAGTGCAGAATCCATCTGAAAGCTTCGCCCCGATACAGTGAAATCTTCACTCATAACCAATTGACTTTACCCATGATGGTTGTGTCTCTCTTTGCCAATAGCATTAGATTTGATTGTGCCTTGTCCAATCTAACCACCTGTAACTGATACGCTGAGCTGTGTGCCTGCACAGATAGACACAGAGGGTTACGCCCTTGGAAAGAGAGTGGATAATCTCTTCCAACTGATTTTTATTACCCTGCCGTCTACTATTAAACGATTTACGTGCTGAGTAGGGGCGTGTGTGAGGTCATAAGCACACACACACACACACACACACACACACACACACACACACACACACACACACACACACACACACACACACACACATACACACACACACACACACACACACACACACACACACACATGTTCAAACACTCCCCCTTCTCCCTCACACACACATCTGTTTCACCGTCGGACCGTGTCCTGCTCCAACACTTTAAACATTTAATCAGTGATCCCCAACAGACGTTCCAGCAGCATACACACACAGCCAGCCTGCCAGCCAACCAGCCAACCAACCAGCCAGTCAGTCTAGGGGGTCCAGCCTATCTGCTCCGGGCTTCTTTCTCATAGTCCTGCCCAGTTTGATCCGTATACCGTACCTACCCTGCCTCTCAATATTATAGCCATATGCTTAATGTCCCACTGGGTACACACTGGTTGAATCAACGTTGTTTCCACGTCATTTAAATGAAATTACATTGAACCAACGTGGAATTGACGTGGGGGTGTATGTGCCTCAGCTTTGCTGTCTTTACATGACTAAACCCTTGTTCTAAGGATTCACACACAATGAGGGCAGGAGTCTGCATGAGAGCATAACTGACCTTGTCTGGCCCGTCACCATGACAACGTCATTACAGCTCCGTTGTTTAGCACCTGCTAAGACAGTCCGTAGTACACAATGCTAAGCCACACACTCATACACACATCAGGCTAGACCAGAGAGGCTCAGGGACTAGCTAACACGATTAAACATTACAACAGAGTGTGATTTGGATGGAAGGACACAATGTCCTTTTTGTTGAGAGGAAAGCGTGTGTGAAAGGACATGAAGACACAAACACACACAGGGAGGGACAAACAACGTTTTGAGGCTCTAGTAGGAAAAAGTGAAACCAGAATACTGTAGAACTGGACAACATTTGCTTGCGAATCCACAAGGAAAACACAATTATTGAACTGAAAACAAATTGTCCTTATTTGAAGTCTCTTTCCCAGCCCTAATCACACACACACACACACACACCCACACCCACACACGCACCCACACACACACACACGCACCCACACACACACACACACACCCACACACACGCACCCACACACACACGCACCCACACACACACACACACACCCACACACACGCACCCACACACACACACGCACCCACACACACACACACACACGCACCCACACACACACGCACCCACACACACACACATACACACACCCACACAAGCACCCACACACACACACACGCACCCACACACACGCACGCACGCACCCACACGCACACGCACCCACACACACACGCACCCACACACACGCACCCACACACACATGCACCCACACACACACATGCACACACACATTTGAAACACACACACACACACATTTGAAGTCTACCTCACTTAGCCCTAACCAACGCACAGGAAACCACACATCTCAGAGTGACAGGGATACATGGTGCCCATACACTCCGATCAGGTTCCAAGCTGCTGACAGAAAACAGACGTCCACAGTTGTGTTTGACGTCATGCTTTGGTTTCTCCACACACAGCACACACCCGGGAGTATTGAATGATCTCTGGTGAAGTCAGTACATAATGCCCTTGGTGAGGTTTGGCGGGAACACTTAACCTCCTCATTTCAGCCTCACAAATAACATGATCCCAAGTCTATCATGGAAAGGTTAACCGTTATTCCCATCATAGACACAATTAACAAACAATGATGAGCTTAACAGCTTTTATAATACTTATTGCATCATATCAACTGGCATTTCCCTTGACTTAAGACCAAAAAAAGTAGGTTGGTCCTTCAGTTGGTTCTACCAACTACAGTCTACTCTCTCCCTCCCTGTGCGCCAAAAACAATACATCTGTTATCTCCTAACGTCTCTTTACACCCCTTTTCCCCTCCCTCCCTCCCTCCCTCCCTCCCTCGCTCCCTCCTTCCCTCCCTCCCTCCCTCCCTCCCTCCCTCCCTCCCTCCCTCCCTCCCTCACCTCTCTCTCTCCTACTTCCCAGGACATGGAGGGCACGTCTAAACCTGTCTCTCATTCGGCCACGACAACAGCCAATAAAAGCCAGGCTTGTTGCCTGGGTGGGTGGCGGTGGAAATTCAATAAGTCAATTGTCATCTATTTGAACCCGGAGAGGAAAAGCCTTAAGGTTTTCCAGACATTTCCTGAGGGAGGGATGGAGGGAGGGGATTATGTGAAAGAGAGGTGGTAGAAGTAGGAAAGGGGTTAGCCTAGGTAGAAGAAAGGGGGAGAGTGGAGGAGAGGGAGGTTGGAAGTTTGGTGGAAGAGAGGGAAGGAGAGGAGAGAGGGGAGGGTAGGGAGGGGGGAGTGGGTTACCCAAAATAGCGAAACATTCCAATACATCCCCCCTTGTCTTGTCCCTAAAAGAGGGCATATAAAGAGTGTTTGTGCTTGGACACTACATACCCCATTCCTCCAGGGTCAAAGGTCTTGCTGGGGGTGAGGGATCAGGGGGAACCAGCCCCCTGGCTGTGGAGCAGTTTAAAGTAGGCTTTGTGTAGCCAGGACGGTGTGTGAGGAGTACGGGGAACGTGAATGGGACAGTGTTGGGGAATGAGGTCTTTGGGAAGAGACTGCCATGTAAAACCTCTATGATCTTAACAATGGTGGCAGATATTTTATTTTCCCTCAAACTGAATAACATGAAAACATTGATTATATTATTCTAGATAATGCAAGACATTAGTGAAACCGTATTTTCTGTGTATTTATGGACAGTGAACAGTATGTTTGTATATAGGCCATGTGCGTGGGTGTGTGCGTACTTGCGTGTGTGTAAGGTCCAGTGGATGACCTGCTATTGTTTTCTTATACAAACACTATGCTCCTCTCTAAACCCAAAGCAGCTGTTTCTGACTACAGCTCTGAATACGCTCCAATACACTGCAATACACTCCAATACACTCCAATACACTCCAATACACTGCAATACACTGCAATACACTGCAATACACTGCAATACACCCCAAAACACTGCAATACACTGCAATACACTCCAATACACTGCAATACACTCCAATACACTGCAATACACTGCAATACACTGCAATACACTGCAATACACTGCAATACACTCCAATACACTGCAATACACTCCAATACACTCCAATACACTCCAATACACTCCAATACACCCCAATACACTGCAATACACTCCAATACATCTCAATACACTTCGATACACTCTTATACACCAATACACTTCATACGATCCAATACACTCCAATGTACGCCGATACTCTCCAATACATTCCTAAACTCTAATACACGTCATACACTCCAATACACTCCAATACACTCCAATACACTCCAATACACTCCAATACACTGCAATACACTCCAATACACTCCAATACACTCCAATACACTCCAATACACCCCAATACACTGCAATACACTCCAATACATCTCAATACACTTCGATACACTCTTATACACCAATACACTTCATACGATCCAATACACTCAATACACACAATGTACGCCGATACTCTCCAATACATTCCTAAACTCTAATACACGTCATACACTCCAATACACTCCAATACACCCCAATACACTGCAATACACTCCAATACACCCCAATACACTGCAATACACCCCAATACACCCCAATACATTCCAATACACGTCAATACTCACCAATACATTCCTATACTCTAATACACTACAATACACCCCAATACACCCCAAAACACTCAAATATACTCCAATGCATGCGCATACACAGCAATACACAGCAATACACCCCGGTGCACTCCAATACTCCAATATAACCCAATACACTTCAATACACTCCAATACACAGCAATACACCCCTATACTCCAAACACTTCAATACCCTGCTAAATACTCCAATACTCCAATACACTCCAATACACTTCAATCAGGTGAAATGTATACATATTGGAATTCACCCTCTCTTGAGTTTTTTATGAATTTAGGTTCTCAAACTTTCCCCTAAATGTGTTTAGTCAGGAAACATCAGGGACATTGAATGCCAGGGACATCGAATGCCAGGGACATCGAATGCCAGGGACATCGAATGCCAGGGACATTGAATGCCAGGGACATTGAATGCCAGGGACATTGAATGAAAGGGACATCGAATGCCAGGGACATCGAATGCCAGGGACATCGAATGCCAGGGACATCGAATGCCAGGGACATCGAATGCCAGGGACATTGGCTTTAAAGTGCAGTCAGACGTCGGCGCATTGTGGTTTGTTTGAATCCCGGGCCCTGTTCCCTTCACAACAGACAACAGCCAGTAATTCACCAAGGTGTTTATGCTAGCCTAGCTCAGTGCTGTGACGTCTGTATCCAGTTGGTGGTGTGTTGTAATTCCAGAGTGCTTCAGACTTTCCTTCTGCCTCAGAGAACATGGAACCCATTAGTCCTTCCAGCCTGGGTAAAACAAGACCTTTGGGTTCCTCTAGTTAAATGGAATACCAATTAAGGCCTAATTTAATTAAATATGTATTACGTTTCAGACAGGAAAAGGGTTTATTGAGGACAGCTTTATTCATGCTGCATGCCTTTTCTTGTGAGAACCAATCGTGTTAGGCTAGGAGCGCGAAGCTAGCCAGAAGGCTACACCAGAGGAACCCATTGTGTGGATAACAAAGTGCCTTTCAATATTCTGCTGAGAATGGCATCCGGCTACACCAAGGAAGTCCATTTCCAGAAAGAGTATC
Source organism: Oncorhynchus kisutch (assembly GCF_002021735.2). Classification (NCBI taxonomy): domain Eukaryota; kingdom Metazoa; phylum Chordata; class Actinopteri; order Salmoniformes; family Salmonidae; genus Oncorhynchus; species Oncorhynchus kisutch. The sequence continues at coordinate 75,288,314 of NC_034174.2, read as the reverse complement.
CTGAAGTGATTTTCAGAAAGTGTATGCTAGTTTGAGATGCATTTGTCCCTAAACACTGATTTGGGGCCAGTTTCGGCCTCCTAAAAGTTGAAAGCTGATCCTAGATCTGTAATTAAAGCCTGTGCCAGAATGCATACTAAATGCATAAAGCATTTGAAGAGACATTGAGATGTGTAATTCATCCTTCATTCGGGCACCATGTTGCCTTTGTGCCAGAGGGTTCCCTCTCCAAGGCTGCTTAGACATCCAACAGACACAAAACATGGATGTGTGTGCAGTTGTAGTAAACTTTCCCTTTCGCTCTCCCTCTTTCTTACTGTGTTTGTTTGTTTGTATCTCTCTCTCAAATACATTTTGTTCAGGTGTACGTCATACTCAGGAGAAAGTGAAAACCAACAGCACATTTGGGAATGTTTTGTGTGTGTTGTCCAAGGTCGTAACATGGCATAAGTTATATCTACTAGACATAAACTGTGTTCAATAGTCAGGGGTTGAAGGCTTGAAAGGCCAGTTGGAGACATTATCTAGCCCAAAGATCAGTGCATACTTGAGTTTCATCTCCCTCACCTCCTCAACCCTCCTCCCCTCTCCTCACCCCACCTCCCTGCAGCTCCCCGCAGTGCAGAGGAAATATCCGCCAGCGCAGAGAAGCATGAGATTGAACTTCACTCAACTCTCTAGTTTTCCCCTTTAAAACTGCAACTTAAAGCGGCCACAGCCTGTGTTCACAGTAAAGACACACCAGAAGTTGCATGGAATTTTCACCACATCCAGGTTTGCGCTCAGCAGACCTGACATTTGCTCAGTGTTGAAAAACATGAGGGAGCATTGCTCCTCCCCCTTTCCACCCTTACACCACCTGCAAACTGGCCTGTTTTAATTAAAGCTATATATGTCAAGTAATACAATTCTTTATCTTCCCTTTTTCTCTCTCTTTTCTTCCCTCTATCTTTTCCCCTGTCTCCCCCCCAAGGTCTTTCCTTCTATTGCACTATTGCAGACATACAGCATCACAACAGTTTTTGAGTGACAGGCTGTGAAGTTCAAGTTTTTGTTAATTTAGGGATTATTTGGATAGTGTCCGCATACACACTTCCCCCTCGTCCTCATCCTCATCCTATGCAATACTGCATCATCCTAGACACCGAACCCCTTACCCCATGCATCAAAACACCAGACACCAGACTTGACTTTCCTTACAGCCATTCCATGTATGCTAGCAAGTTCAAATGAGAGGAAAAACATACCATTCAGAATAATGAAAATGCACAACAGAAGAAAAGGAATCACACAAGAAACTCTACTGTCTGCTTTTAACACTATTCTTAACACTATTCTTAATGCTATTCTTAATGCTATTCTTAATGCTATTCTTAACACTATTCTTAACGCTATTCTTAATGCTATTCTTAATGCTATTCTTAACGCTATTCTTAATGCTATTCTTAACGCTATTCTTAATGCTATTCTTAATGCTATTCTTAACACTATTCTTAATGCTATTCTTAACACTATTCTTAATGCTATTCTTAATGCTATTCTTAATGCTATTCTTAATGCTATTCTTAATGCTATTCTTAACACTATTCTTAACACTATTCTTAATGCTATTCTTAACACTATTCTTAACACTATTCTTAATGCTATTCTTAATGCTATTCTTAATGCTATTCTTAACACTATTCTTAATGCTATTCTTAATGCTATTCTTAACACTATTCTTAACACTATTCTTAATGCTATTCTTAATGCTATTCTTAACACTATTCTTAATGCTATTCTTAATGCTATTCTTAACACTATTCTTAATGCTATTCTTAATGCTATTCTTAATGCTATTCTTAATGCTATTCTTAATGCTATTCTTAACACTATTCTTAATGCTATTCTTAACACTATTCTTAATGCTATGCTTAATGCTATTCTTAATGCTATTCTTAACACTATTCTTAATGCTATTCTTAATGCTATTCTTAATGCTATTCTTAATGCTATTCTTAACACTATTCTTAATGCTATTCTTAACACTATTCTTAATGCTATTCTTAACACTATTCTTAATGCTATTCTTAATGCTATTATTAATGCTATTCTTAATGCTATTCTTAACACTATTCTTAATGCTATTCTTAATGCTATTCTTAACACTATTCTTAATGCTATTCTTAACGCTATTCTTAATGCTATTCTTAATGCTATTATTAATGCTATTCTTAATGCTATTCTTAACACTATTCTTAATGCTATTCTTAATGCTATTCTTAATGCTATTCTTAACACTATTCTTAATGCTATTCTTAATGCTATTCTTAACACTATTCTTAATGCTATTCTTAATGCTATTCTTAATGCTATTCTTAACACTATTCTTAATGCTATTCTTAATGCTATTCTTAATGCTATTCTTAACACTATTCTTAATGCTATTCTTAATGCTATTCTTAATGCTATTCTTAACGCTATTCGTAATGCTATTCTTAATGCTATTCTTAATGCTATTCTTAACACTATTCTTAACACTATTCTTAATGCTATTCTTAATGCTATTCTTAATGCTATTCTTAATGCTATTCTTAACACTATTCTTAATGCTATTCTTAACACTATTCTTAACACTATTCTTAATGCTATTCTTAATGCTATTCTTAATGCTATTCTTAACACTATTCTTAATGCTATTCTTAATGCTATTCTTAACACTATTCTTAATGCTATTCTTAATGCTATTCTTAATGCTATTCTTAATGCTATTCTTAACACTATTCTTAATGCTATTCTTAACACTATTCTTAATGCTATTCTTAATGCTATTCTTAATGCTATTCTTAACACTATTCTTAATGCTATTCTTAATGCTATTCTTAATGCTATTCTTAACACTATTCTTAATGCTATTCTTAATGCTATTCTTAATGCTATTCTTAACACTATTCTTAATGCTATTCTTAATGCTATTCTTAATGCTATTCTTAACGCTATTCTTAATGCTATTCTTAATGCTATTCTTAATGCTATTCTTAACACTATTCTTAATGCTATTCTTAACACTATTCTTAATGCTATTCTTAATGCTATTCTTAATGCTATTCTTAACACTATTCTTAATGCTATTCTTAATGCTATTCTTAATGCTATTCTTAACACTATTCTTAATGCTATTCTTAATGCTATTCTTAACGCTATTCTTAATGCTATTCTTAATGCTATTCTTAATGCTATTCTTAACACTATTCTTAACACTATTCTTAATGCTATTCTTAACACTATTCTTAATGCTATTCTTAACACTATTCTTAATGCTATTCTTAACACTATTCTTAATGCTATTCTTAATGCTATTCTTAATGCTATTCTTAATGCTATTCTTAACACTATTCTTAACACTATTCTTAATGCTATTCTTAACACTATTCTTAACACTATTCTTAATGCTATTCTTAATGCTATTCTTAATGCTATTCTTAACACTATTCTTAATGCTATTCTTAATGCTATTCTTAACACTATTCTTAACACTATTCTTAATGCTATTCTTAATGCTATTCTTAACACTATTCTTAATGCTATTCTTAATGCTATTCTTAACACTATTCTTAATGCTATTCTTAATGCTATTCTTAATGCTATTCTTAATGCTATTCTTAATGCTATTCTTAACACTATTCTTAATGCTATTCTTAACACTATTCTTAATGCTATTCTTAATGCTATTCTTAATGCTATTCTTAATGCTATTCTTAATGCTATTCTTAATGCTATTCTTAACACTATTCTTAATGCTATTCTTAACACTATTCTTAATGCTATTCTTAACACTATTCTTAATGCTATTCTTAATGCTATTATTAATGCTATTCTTAACACTATTCTTAACACTATTCTTAATGCTATTCTTAATGCTATTCTTAACACTATTCTTAATGCTATTCTTAACGCTATTCTTAATGCTATTCTTAATGCTATTATTAATGCTATTCTTAATGCTATTCTTAACACTATTCTTAATGCTATTCTTAATGCTATTCTTAATGCTATTCTTAACACTATTCTTAATGCTATTCTTAATGCTATTCTTAATGCTATTCTTAACACTATTCTTAATGCTATTCTTAATGCTATTCTTAATGCTATTCTTAACGCTATTCTTAATGCTATTCTTAATGCTATTCTTAATGCTATTCTTAACACTATTCTTAACACTATTCTTAATGCTATTCTTAATGCTATTCTTAATGCTATTCTTAATGCTATTCTTAACACTATTCTTAATGCTATTCTTAACACTATTCTTAACACTATTCTTAATGCTATTCTTAATGCTATTCTTAATGCTATTCTTAACACTATTCTTAATGCTATTCTTAATGCTATTCTTAACACTATTCTTAACACTATTCTTAATGCTATTCTTAATGCTATTCTTAACACTATTCTTAATGCTATTCTTAATGCTATTCTTAACACTATTCTTAATGCTATTCTTAATGCTATTCTTAATGCTATTCTTAATGCTATTCTTAATGCTATTCTTAACACTATTCTTAATGCTATTCTTAACACTATTCTTAATGCTATTCTTAATGCTATTCTTAATGCTATTCTTAACACTATTCTTAATGCTATTCTTAATGCTATTCTTAATGCTATTCTTAACACTATTCTTAATGCTATTCTTAATGCTATTCTTAACGCTATTCTTAATGCTATTCTTAATGCTATTCTTAATGCTATTCTTAACACTATTCTTAACACTATTCTTAATGCTATTCTTAACACTATTCTTAATGCTATTCTTAACACTATTCTTAATGCTATTCTTAACACTATTCTTAATGCTATTCTTAACACTATTCTTAATGCTATTCTTAACACTATTCTTAATGCTATTCTTAACACTATTCTTAATGCTATTCTTAACACTATTCTTAATGCTATTCTTAATGCTATTCTTAATGCTATTCTTAATGCTATTCTTAATGCTATTCTTAACACTATTCTTAATGCTATTCTTAATGCTATTCTTAATGCTATTCTTAACTATTCTTAACACTATTCTTAATGCTATTCTTAACACTATTCTTAATGCTATTCTTAACACTATTCTTAATGCTATTCTTAACACTATTCTTAATGCTATTCTTAACACTATTCTTAATGCTATTCTTAACACTATTCTTAATGCTATTCTTAACACTATTCTTAATGCTATTCTTAACACTATTCTTAATGCTATTCTTAACACTATTCTTAATGCTATTCTTAATGCTATTCTTAATGCTATTCTTAATGCTATTCTTAATGCTATTCTTAACACTATTCTTAATGCTATTCTTAATGCTATTCTTAATGCTATTCTTAATGCTATTCTTAACACTATTCTTAATGCTATTCTTAACACTATTCTTAATGCTATTCTTAATGCTATTCTTAATGCTATTCTTAATGCTATTCTTAACACTATTCTTAATGCTATTCTTAATGCTATTCTTAACACTATTCTTAACACTATTCTTAATGCTATTCTTAATGCTATTCTTAACACTATTCTTAATGCTATTCTTAATGCTATTCTTAATGCTATTCTTAACACTATTCTTATAGCTATTCTTAATGCTATTCTTAATGCTATTCTTAATGCTATTCTTAACACTATTCTTAACACTATTCTTAATGCTATTCTTAACACTATTCTTAATGCTATTCTTAATGCTATTCTTAATGCTATTCTTAACAAACATCCTCAGCCAAGCATCCAACAGTCTATAGATGAAAAATGTCTTCTTTCACAAAACACACAAACATAAACTCAGCAAAAAAAGAAACGTCCCCTCACTGTCAACTGTGTTTATTTTCAGCAGACAGAACATGTGTAAATATTTGTATGAACATAACAAGATTCAACAACTGAGACATAAACTGAACAAGTTCCACAGACATGTGACTAACAGAAATGGAAAAATGAACAAGGGGGGGGGGGTCAAAGTGAACAAAGGGGGGTAAAAATCAAAAGTAACAGTCAGTATCTGGTGTGGCCACCAGCTGCATTAAGTACTGCAGTACATCTCCCACTCATGGACTGCACCAGATTTGCCAGTTCTTGCTGTGAGATGTTACCCCACTCTTCCACCAAGGCACCTGCAAGTTCCCGGACATTTCTGGGGGGAATGGCCCTAGCCCTCACCCTCCGATCCGACAGGTCCCAGACGTGCTCAATGAGATTGAGATCCGGGCTCTTCGTTGGCCATGGCCAACAATGACATTCCTGTCTTGCAGAAAATCATGCACAGAACGAGCAATATGGCTGGTGGCATTGCCATGCTGGAGGGTCATGTCAGGATGAGCCTGCAGGAAGGGTACCACATGAGGGAAGAGGTTGTCTTCCCTGTAACGCACAGCATTGAGATTGCCTGCAATGGCAACAAGCTCAGTCCTATGATGCTGTGACACACCGCCCCAGACCATGACAGACCCTCCACCTCCAAATGGATCCCGCTCCAGAGTACAGGCCTCGGTGTAACGCTCATTCCTTCGACGATAAACGGGAATCTGACCATCACCCCTGGTGAGACGAAACCGCGACTCGTCAGAGAAGATAACTTTTTGCCAGTCCTGTCTGGACCAGCAACGGTGGGTTTGTGCCCATAGGCAACGTTGTTGCCGATGATGTCTGGTGAGGACCTGCCTTACAACAGGCCTACAAGCCCTCAGTCCAGCCTCTCTCAGCCTATTGCAGACAGTCTGAGCACGGATGGAGGGATTGTGCGTTCCTGGTGTAACTCGGGCAGTTGTTGTTGCCATCCTGTACCTGTCCCGCAGGTGTGATGTTCGGATGTACCGATCCTGTGCAGCTGTTGTTACACGTGGTCTGCCACTGCGAGTATGATCAGCTGTCCGTCCTGTCTCCCTGTCTGTCTTAGGCGTCTCACAGTACAGACATTGCAATTTATTGCCCTGGCTACATCTGCAGTCCTCATGCCTCCTTGCAGCATGCCTAAAGCACGTTCACGCAGATGAGCAGGAACCCTGGGCATCTTTCTTTTGGTGTTTTTCAGTAGAAAGTCAGTAGAAAGGCCTCTTTAGTGTCCTAAATTTTCATAACTGTGACCTTAATTGCCTTCCGTCTGTAAGCTGTTAGTGTCTTAACGACCGTTCCACAGGTGCATGTTCATTAATTGTTTATGGTTCATTGAACAAGCATGGGAAACCGTGTTTAAACCCTTTATAATGAAGATCTGTGAAGCTATTTGGATGTTTACGAATTATCTTTGAAAGACGGGGTCCTGAAGAAGGGACGTTTGTTTTTTTGCTGAGTTTACAAAGAGCGAGGGAAGCAAAAATTTCCTGAGGAATTTGGAAAGTTAATTTTTTTAAACCTGCCCCGTCTGAAAACCACAATGGCTGCTTTGAGCCTCTCAGCTGCAACAGTGGTGCCACCTGCCAGGAGGAAAATAATCCCTTCTTTCTTCATCCCTTCTTCCTTATCGGAAATGAACGTAAGAAGAAGGAGGGAGCACACAGGTAAGAGAGTATGGGTACATTACACACACACCACCACTACAACCCAAAGGGCAAAAACTGGTCCAATCAACTTTCCTTCCACGTCATTTCAACCAACAAATTCAAAGTGATGATGTTGAATCAACGTTGAAAACTGATTGGATTTGCAAAAAGTCATCAATGTAACAGAATGTCGCCCAACTTTTAACCTGAATCCAATGACACGGTGACATTTTTTGTTGATTTCAAGTTGAATTCACATTAGTTGACAACTCAACCAGATGTAAATCAAACCAGACGTTGAACTGACGTCTGAGTCCAGTGTGAAGTTTTACTGATGAATCCATCGGAGGACTGTGTGGCACAACACGTATGCATTATAAAGTCTGGTTGTATCTCTTGTGATTTTTAGGCCTAGCTTAGTACCCTATTTAGACTTGAGATAAGTCTACTAACTCAAGTCTGAATCGGGCCCCTAGTCATGAATCTATATGTTTGTTCTCAAGGCCTGACTATTGACGAACCAGTGATATATTTGCTGGTCTGGCTACTGCAAACTGCCATGTCATCTCCACAGCGTGGCTGACTCCCATACCTGAGACATGAGTCCTGCTGCGAACAGAGCAGAGGGGAGTTCTGTTTCTGTCCATTTATTTGGTTCCCATGGAGACAGACACAGAACAGGATGCCTGAAAAGGACTGGAGAGAGAGAGAGATGTTCGAAAAGACTTCTCCACCCAAAGACCACACAAACAGAGCCCTGTACACTGATTAATCTAAATAAATCAAACAAACAGATGGGCCCCTGACAGCGCATCACACTTCAATACAGCATTACCCTGCTCAGAAACTACAAACTGCATCGATGATTTCCTATCAGGTATATTCAGCCCAAACCTCCCTGACATAGATGTGGCTGTGAATAAATGTAATGAGATCTATCATAAAGCAGCCACAAAAGCTAATGTATGCAAAAGAAAAAGCAGTGCTAGTTGGAAACTTTAAAAAGAGAAATGGTTTAAGGATATATATTTGTTTGATCTTTATCAAATAGAAAACATCACAAATCACAGGATAGAGACGTAGGGCAACAATATTGTGACACAGTGAAAGAATATACAGACAAAGCCTAAGATGGAAGCATTTTGAGAACAATCTGAAAGTGATCGAAGACTCCATTGATGGACCTCAGTTCTGGGAGAAATGGACAACAGAGGAATGTTCTGGAAAACAGAGGCACATTTGAAAAGATCACTTTGAAAGTATCTATGAAACATTACCATCAGAAGCCCTTACTTTAAGCCACCGAAACATGAAAAACTCAGCTCTAGAACACACAATTGAAAACAACCAGTGAACTTTCAACAACAAAAAGGAATGTAGCCCTGATAGCATCAGGAATGAAATGCTTAAAAACAGTACTGCTGAGTTGCAGGATGCCTTATTCAAACTATTCAACCTGGTTTTTGAGAATGGCTGCTTGCCTGATACTTGGAACCAGGAGCTCATAACCCCCATATATAAAACAGGTGACAAATTAGACCATAATAACTATAGGAGAATATGTGTCACCAGTAACATGTGGATACTGTTATACAGACCTTCCTCACACAACATAACGACCGGGTGCGTCAAACGACTCTTAAGGATTAAGTCCAACCCTGTTCAACGTCTACATCAACGAACTAGCAGTGTCGTTGGGCCGATCTGCCGCCCTTGGAATCACCCTCAACGATGAGGTCAGATTCCTGCTCTACGCAGATGACCTTGTCTTACTGTCACCAACAGGACAAGGTTTACAGCAACAACTGGGCAATCAATATGAACTTTCAGAAAACCAAAGTTGTGATTTTCCTGAAAAAATGCCAGGAATCAGAGCAGCAGAAACTCCTTCACCATGGTTGAACATGTCCAATGGTACAACTACCTGGGACTAACAATCAGAGCAGCAGAAACTCCTTCACCATGGTTGAACATGTCCAATGGTACAACTACCTGGGACTAACAATCAGAGCAGCAGAAACTCCTTCACCATGGTTGAACATGTCCAATGGTACAACTACCTGGGACTAACAATCAGAGCAGCAGAAACTCCTTCACCATGGTTGAACATGTCCAATGGTACAACTACCTGGGACTAACAATCAGAGCCTCTGGTGGATTTGGTCTGGCAGTGAACACACTAAAAGAAAAGGCCTGTTATTCCTATCCAAATCCAGTGCTAAATACTCAACAGTGTAATTTGACCAATTGTACTATATGGAAGAGATATAATTGTACTATATGGAAGAGATATAATTGTACTATATGGAAGAGATATAATTGTACGCTATGGAAGAGATATAATTGTACGCTATGGAAGAGATATAATTGTACTATATGGAAGAGATATAATTGTACGCTATGGAAGAGATATAATTGTACTATATGGAAGAGATATAATTGTACTATATGGAAGAGATATAATTGTACGCTATGGAAGAGATATAATTGTACTATATGGAAGAGATATAATTGTACTATATGGAAGAGATGTTTGGGGTCCAACCTGTAATTACCATTATAAGCATTGAGAGAAAAACCCAATAGAAAATCTGCATTAAGAATTCTGCAGAATTATCTAAATATCCAAAAGAAAGTACTACATAATGCATGCAGAGCGAAACTCGGAACATTCCCTTTAATTGTAAAGGGCACTCAAATTTTTGTCACCATTTGAAATGAAGCCCCAAAACATTCTTACAATTCAAAGCACTGGACACCCAAGAAGAGCCGAACCCTGAAAAGAGTCCCCTATGTCAGCTGTTTAAAACACTAAACAACTCTATTATCCAAACACACAGGGATATCAATCAGATTGTTCCAGAAGTGAAAACCTTCTTATTGACAAATTTGAAAAATTAAACGAAAAGAGAATCCACATTGGCAGAGATACAAAACAGAGACAGATCCTGACCAAATACAGGCTCAGCGACCACCAATTGACTATAGAAAAAGGTAGACACAAAAAGACATGGCTACCCAAAGAGGAAATGTATTTACTAATGACATAAAGCTGGGAATTATTTAACTGTAGTTCATTATCCTCATTGCATTGTACTGTACTATACTGTATTTACTGAAATGCTGGACCACTATACTGCTTTGGCAATGTCTACAAATTGTATTTCATGACAATTAAGCAATCAGAGAGAGAGAAAGGCAGAGAAAGAGAGAGAGCAAAAGAGGGAGAGTGAGGGGGGAGAGTGAGGGAGAGAGAGTGAGGGAGGGAGAGAGAGAAAGGGAGAGAGAGAGAGAAAGGGAGAGCGAGAGAGAGAGCAAAAGAGGGAGAGTGAGGGGGAGAGTGAGGGAGGGAGAGAGAAGGAGGGAGAGAGAGTGAGGGAGAGACCTTTGAGTCTGTTTACTGTTTTTGCTGACATTTTTTTGTTTCTTCTCACTTTTGTTGATCTATTTCACTTGCTTCAGCAATGTAAACATATGTTCCCCAAGCCAATAAAGCCATATGAATTGAATTGTAGAGACAAAGAGCGACACAGAGAGCGAAAGAGAGAAGTGGTGTGTGTGTTTTCTAATCCTTGTAGGCTAGTGCTGGTGGGTACTGCAGTCATTTACCAATCTCCCCACAAAGCAAACAACCAGGACTTTAATGTATTCATTTATAGGATTTAAATTGTCTTATGTTTGTCATATTTTCCCATTGGCAAAAACTTATTGATGATTAAGGAAAAGTACTTTTGTTCATTCCAGTAACCAACACAGCATCATGAACCCTTCATTTGGGGTTTGGAGTAAGAGGTGGGGTTGAAGGGGAGGGGGGATGAGGGATGCAGTGAAAGTGTGCTTGTGTGTGTGTGTGTGTGTGTGTGTGTGTGAGTGTGTGTGTGTGTGTGTGTGTGTGTGTGTGTGTTTATTCCTAGCTATAATTTCTGGGAATGGCCTTGCAACAAGCTGGCAACACACATCTGGCTGTCGTTCCTTAAATCCCCAGTCAGTAGGAAAGACTGACTAATGCCCTAATGCTTTTATTACCAGGATCATTAAGCACTGTGTGTAACATTCAACCAGTATTTACTGTCTGCTTGAGGACCTGAGGTGAAGTAATGTAATACGTGTATGTACAGTGTATAGTATGTACAGTAGTAAATGTGTTTGGTCCATATTGACTACTGTGAGGAGTTTAAAGGGGATTTAGTAACTGATGTAATAAATGTGCAGTAAATGTGTTTGGTCCATATTGACTACTGTGAGGAGTTTAAAGGGGATTTAGTAACTGATGTAATAAATGTGCAGTAAATGTGTTTGGTCCATATTGACTACTGTGAGGAGTTTAAAGGGGATTTAGTAACTGATGTAATAAATGTGCAGTAAATGTGTTTGGTCCATATTGACTACTGTGGGGAGATTAAAGGGGATTTAGTAACTGATGTAATAAATGTGTAGTATGTGTATGTAGTACTTGGTCTCACACAATGATGTATATGTCTATGGTGTCAAAAACCTAAAAGACAGAAGCCCTGTTTATACCTGCCGTTAACATGCGACCTTCATTCTGATCTTGACCTGATCTTGTCTGTTTACACTTATAAGATCTGATCACAATCAGATCACAATGCTTCTTGTAATCGTGTGCACGATCTGAACACAGTCCACATGTTAGAACAAGGTATAAACCAGGCAAGGGAGTCACTGACCAAGATATGACCAA
>NC_034174.2:75266112-75271112 GCF_002021735.2 Oncorhynchus kisutch | reverse complement strand
ATCATTATTACAGCATATCATGTCAATGCAAGAAGGCACTTCCGTTTTCAGTCCGATTATAAGATAGACCCTTTTTGGCATGGCGATTGCACTTTAGGTTTAAATACTTGTTACATTTCTATCAACTTGAACTCTGCTGGATGAGCTAAAACACCCCCCTTTCACTGCCTCATAATGGTAGAGTCCTCCCATCCACTTAGAGATAACGGGGCGTAGCGTTACCCTCTACAGGGGTAGTTACTTCTGTTCCATTCCATAACTCTGAATGTCATTGAGTACATTGAGTCTCATTGAGAAATATTAAGAAATCCATGAAGACAACAGACTGAGTTTCTAGAAATACGATGGCTTCAAGGATGCCACATTATTATTCGATGGACAGTGCCCCTGTCCCTTCATGAGGGGGGCCTCATATTCTAAACCACCATTTTGTGGAAGGGGATGTGACGATCCGCAATTTTGTGGCTGGGTCGGGATGGAGGTGTGACAGGGGGCGATATCCGCTCCCTTGTGGGGTAGGGTGCCCCCGTTCTCCACGCCGTTCTCCAGACAAGCCTTAAGGCCCTCCAGTTCCATTGGTCCCATCTCACCCCCTTCCAGCGCCATGTGAGCCCGTCTCCTTCGGAGGAAAAGAACCAGGATGGCCACCACCGCCACCCCCGTGACCAGGGCGAGAGCAGCCAAGGCTGGGATGAGGGTGTAGGTGAGCTGGCTCTGATCATCCACGTGGGGCTCCAAGGACGAAGCTTGGGGACCTCCCTCGGTACGAGCCTCCATACAAGACCCTCCCTCGGTAGGGCTACCTCCACCGCCTCCACCCCCGTTCACCCTCTCTGCCAGGGGGCTGGCGCACACCGAGTAGGTACAGTTGGGCCGGAGCCCTCGGAGGGTGTATTCTGGGTACGAGGCGGGGACGCTGAGGGACATGGGGCGCCGGTCGGGCCCTGAGAGGTTCCGGTAGGTCAACTTAATCCCGCGGATGTGTGGCCTCGTCTCGAGGAAACGGTGCAGGTCGAGGAGGATGGACGTGGAGGTCACCTGACGGGAACTGATGTCATTGGGATCAGAGGTTACAATGGGGGCGACCATGGATGCCAAAACCTCGGGGGCGGAGGTTTGGAGAGGTGGCTGGTTGTGGTTAGACGACTCCAGGTTCTCGCAGTACAAGCCCATAGTTCCGCGGGGACAGAGACATCCAAGCTGTCCCAGAGGATCGAAGCGGCACGTACCCCCATTGAGGCAGATGTTCGGCGGGCAGATGTGGCCCTCATCCCTGAAAGCGGTAGTCGGAGAAGCTGGAGGAGGGGGACGACTCTCAATGTCTGTCTCCGTTGAAGATGGTTCATCACTAGGGAATGGCGGAGGTGGGGGGATGGCGTTGGTATGTGTGTTTCCAGGGGATGTAGTCAGAATGGGGGGTGCAGAAGTACTCCCCTCCCCTAGGGCATTCGTCATGACAGTGGTCGTAGGTGGACAGCCGAAATCTTGATGGTCCAGCTCCGCCAGCACCTTCAAATCAAATCAAACTTTATTTGTATCCCATTTCATACAAGCCAGCAACTAAATGTGTTTCACAGGAAAATAAATAAAATATATTTAGTATTAGAATGACAAAATATTAAGACAATACCTTGCCAGCATTCACTGGTGGGAAGTGGCACCTTGTCTCCTCTGTGCGTCCCAGATCCACCTTCTTCTCTTTCAGCCAGCCAGGGAACCAGGCCAGAGGACAGAGACAGTTGAAGGGATTCTCGGCCGCCGTGAGGTGCCCCAGCCTGGGGAAGAGCTGGAAGAAACCCTGGGGCAAGCCCTGGAGGTTCAGCCCACTGAGATCCAGCTCCTGGAGACCCACCAGACTCTGGAAAAGAAGAAGAAAAAGAGGAATACTTTATTGTCCAATGTTCACAAATGATCCCAACCCCACTAAAAAACATACACACGCAGGCAGTTTGGATAAGTTGGACCAGAGGCTTGACATAGTAAATCCCATGGAGCAGCTTCAGCGACTAAGCCATGTGTTATTGACCCATCAATCACAGGAATATTTGACACATTTTTAAGAAAATGTATTTACCTGGAAGTCCTCGTTCCGGAGCTCCCCAATGGGGTTGTCAGCCAGGCTGAGCTTGATAAGCCCCCGGGTGGCCTTCAATGCTTCAGGCATCCCCTCCAGCTGGTTCTGGGACACATCAAGGTCATGGAGGTTCCCCAGGGAAGCCATCAGATCTGAGTCCAGGGTGGTGAGCCCCAACGCAGCCACTTTGAGCGACTCGAGGTGGGGGGTCTGGAGGTCTTGGGGACCCAGCGTCGGGAGAGAGTTGAAGCTGAGATCAAGGAGGAGAAGCCTGGGGAGACGGAGCATTGGGAGACCGGTCAACTGGTTCCCCTGCAGCTTCAGTTCCAGAAGATCCTCCAGAACCTCGAAGGCCTCCGATTGGATGCTCTTGATGCGGTTGCCGTGGAGATACAACCTCTCGAGTTGCACCAATCCGGAGAAGCTATCCTTGGCGATGTGGGTAATGTAGTTTGCGGACAAATCGAGATTCCTCAGCGAAGATAGCGTTTCAAAGACCCCATCCGGGACCTCCGTGAGTATATTCTGGGACAGGTCCAGCATCTCCAGTTCCCCCAGGCCTAAAGAAGAAGAAGAAGAAGAAGATTGCTTTATTTTCCAATGCATACAGATTTACAATGGAAAAACTTGTGTTCTACTCCATTCCAAACCCTCGAAAGACACACATACAGAGGTTGGAAAGGTTCGAGCAGAGGGTAGCAGTTCAGGGGTCAAGTGCCTTGCTCAAGGGCACAACAGCAACACTCCATTTGCCGGCCCACTCCTGAACAAATATTTTCCTGTCACACATGAGATTAGAACTGGAAACCTTCCAGTTGCCGGCCCACTTCTCTAACCTCAACGCTTCCTACCTGTGAAGTCATCCTGGGCTAAAGTGTTGATGCCGTTCTGGAAGACGTAGAGATGTTTCACAGAGGAAGGGAGGCCGCGGGGGACGACGGTGGAACGACGGTGGATACAGAAGATGGAACCCTGGGCCTGACAAGAGCAATCCTCTGGACAGTCACTGGAGAGGACAGAGGAAGAGGAGAGGAGGAGGAGGAGGGGGAGGAAGGGCGCCATAGTGGAGTCCTTGTGTAATCTGAAACACAAAGAAAAAGAGATGTTAGTGTTGGTTGGTTGAGACTTTTCTGGGAAGGAAAATTTGTCATATTTTCAGAGTAACGAATCAGCAGCGGTCAAAAACCTGGATAAGATAAAATCATTTATTTCTGAGCATAATTTCCACACGTCCAAGTCTATTGGCTGTTTAATGCGGTCAGAGTCCGATTATTCTTATCCTTACATTTCAGTATGCACGCACAAACACACAATCCAAGCCATCAAAAAACCTCCCCTTCCCAATCCACCACAGGAAAGACATCCCCCATTGTTGGCTTCCCTCATGACATCAGAGAACACAACAAGTAGAGTCAAACACAGTAACTCAGTAACAGACCCCAGTCTCCCTCCCTATTCCCCTCAACCAGAGCATACAACCATGACCCCATAGAGACTGCAACATCACTATGATGAAACCCTGCCCAGTCACACACACAGCCCCTTCATAGTTGCTACATTCACTGTCTGCTTGGTGAGCACACACACAGTGGGCCTGAGTCCTGAGCGAGGTCCTGTCTTGGCCCACCCACAGTCACTCCGTCCTGGGGTGATTGAGAAGCACGTCTAGCCTCTCCCCAGTGTTTATGTCATTGGTGTGTGTGTGTGTGTGTGTGTATGTGTGTGTGTGTGTGTGTGTGTGTGTATGTGTGTGTGTGTGTGTGTGTGTGTGTGTGTGTGTGTGTGTGTGTGTGTGTGTGTGTGTGTGTGTGTGTGTGTGTGTGTGTGTGTGTGTGTGTGTGTGTGTGTGTGTGTGTGTGTGTGTGTGTGTTTATGGCAGTGTCTCCAGCCCATGAAAACCGCCCTGGCTTTAAACGACTGGACACCCACGAAAACCCGGCTACTGCATACAAACACAAACTATGGCTTTGTGAGAGTGTATTGGAGTGTGTATCACACACACGCACACAGACACACTTCTTCATACAAACTTATGGACACATACACGGCTACTTCATACAAACACATGCTTTCTCAAAATGTACTCACTCACACACGTTTGCCCACACACCCCTAGCCAGACACATGGTCACCATAAACACAGACCTTACTATGTTGGCTATACGAGGGGGGGGGGGGGGCAAAAGAGACAGACTAATTAACAGAGAGAGAGTGAGAGAGAGAGAGTGAGAGAGAGACAGAGAGAGAGAGAGAGAGAGAGAGAGAGAGAGAGAGACAGAGAGAGAGAGCGAGAGAGAGAGATACACCCTAAGCATCAGCTACAGTTACATAGATGTATTGACAGTGTATGGACATATTAAAGCCTTCCCACATCCCTTCTAGACCTTTAGGAGGTATATAGCCTGTAATAATGACCTCTGACACGTAGAGATCTGGGATTAGCTGTGTGTGTTTTAATAATACAGCAGGTTGAGCTGTGTAATCTATAATGTTCTGGGTGGGTGGTGAGATGGGAGTAGGTGACTAAAGCCTCTGATCTAGGATCAGCTTACTTTCCACGAGTCTTGACCATAACCATTAGGGAGAATTGGAAATTTGACTTAAAATCAGTGTCTAAGAGGCGACTCGATTTTACAGTGATCTCACTCTGTAGGCCTATATACAGTAAAACCTCATGGCGCCCGTGGGCCTAGGGCTGTCCAGTGTGATGCCTGAGGGGAAAAGGAGGGTGCATGAAATGGGGTTTGAGGTGGTCCAATTTAAAATGTGTGTGTGTGTGTGTGTGTGCGTGCAAGTGTTTGTGTGTACCAGAAGCTAGCAGTTAGCTGTAGCAACAGTCTCAACGGGACGATATAATCTGTGATTCACCTCAGTGGAGAAGATAAACCGCGTAGTCACTGATCTCTACCTCTTCTACACCTTCTCA
>NC_034174.2:75258612-75261112 GCF_002021735.2 Oncorhynchus kisutch | reverse complement strand
GATACCTGGCAGATGCAGCAGTGCACATGCAGTCTACACAAGACAGGAAGTCTACAATATGACAATACAAACAACTATTTTACAGAGAATACCGTCTGTATCAGCAGACCTAAATCAAAATGCTCAATTAAATTCTATATGTGTTGCTCAAATATCTCTCCTCTCTCTCGTTGCACATCAGGATATTGTGTCTGAACCACCCTTTATGCCAGGAGTTTTTCCTCGTCAGGTCACATGGCCAGGGAATACTCTGGGTCCTAGTTATGACAGACAGACTCCAAATCCCATCCATCTGTTGCCCTACGTCTGAAATGAGGTTTGATATTACTTCTAAGGAAAAGGATATAGCTAGAAAATGATTTGGCTTCAATTGCAAAGCCTCAGAATGAGAGTCCAAATTTAAATTTTTTAAATTTAATTTGACCTTTATTTAACCAGGTAGGCAAGTTGAGAACAAGTTGTCATTTACAATTGCGACCTGGCCAAGATAAAGCAAAGCAGTTCGACAGATACAACGACACAGAGTTACACATGGAGTAAAAACAAACATACAGTCAATAATACAGTATAAACAAGTCTATATACAATGTGAGCAAATGAGGTGAGAAGGGAGGTAAAGGCAAAAAAGGCCATGGTGGCAAAGTAAATACAATATAGCAAGTAAAACACTGGAATGGTAGGTTTGCAATGGAAGAATGTGCAAAGTAGAAATAAAAATAATGGGGTGCAAAGGAGCAAAATAAATAAATAAATAAAAATTTGATTCAGTTGGGAAAGAGGTAGTTGTTTGGGCTAAATTATAGGTGGGCTATGTACAGGTGCAGTAACCTGTGAGCTGCTCTGACAGTTGGTGCTTAAAGCTAGTGAGGGAGATAAGTGTTTCCAGTTTCAGAGATTTTTGTAGTTCGTTCCAGTCATTGGCAGCAGAGAACTGGAAGGAGAGGCGGCCAAAGAAAGAATTGGTTTTGGGGGTGACTAGAGAGATATACCTGCTGGAGCGTGTGCTACAGGTGGGAGATGCTATGGTGACCAGCGAGCTGAGATAAGGGGGACTTTACCTAGCAGGGTCTTGTAGATGACATGGAGCCAGTGGGTTTGGCGACGAGTATGAAGCGAGGGCCAGCCAACGAGAGCGTACAGGTCGCAATGGTGGGTAGCATATGGGGCTTTGGTGATAAAACGGATTGCACTGTGATAGAAAGCATCCAATTTGTTGAGTAGGGTATTGGAGGCTATTTTGTAAATGACATCGCCAAAGTCGAGGATTGGTAGGATGGTCAGTTTTACAAGGGTATGAAGCCAATTCTAGATTTAACTTTGGATTGGAGATGTTTGATATGGGTCTGGAAGGAGAGTTTACAGTCTAACCAGACACCTAAGTATTTGTAGTTGTCCACGTATTCTAAGTCAGAGCCGTCCAGAGTAGTGATGTTGGACAGGCGGGTAGGTGCAGGTAGCGATCGGTTGAAGAGCATGCATTTAGTTTTACTTGTATTTAAGAGCAATTGGAGGCCACGGAAGGATGTATGGCATTGAAGCTTGCCTGGAGGGTTGTTAACACAGTGTCCAAAGAAGGGCCGGAAGTATACAGAATGGTGTCGTCTGCGTAGAGGTGGATCAGGGACTCACCAGCAGCAAGAGCGACCTCATTGATGTATACAGAGAAGAGAGTCGGTCCAAGAATTGAACCCTGTGGCACCCCCATAGAGACTGCCAGAGGTCCGGACAGCAGACCCTCCGATTTGACACACTGAACTCTATCAGAGAAGTAGTTGGTGAACCAGGCGAGGCAATCATTTGAGAAACCAAGGCTGTCGAGTCTGCCGATGAGGATGTGGTGATTGACAGAGTCGAAAGCCTTGGCCAGATCAATGAACACGGCTGCGTGGGGGCGGAGGGAGGGAGGGAGGGATGAAAGGACGGAGGGATGAAAGTATGGGGGGATGGAGGGATGAAAGGACGGAGGGATGGAGGGATGAAAGGATGGAGGGATGGAGGGATGAAAGGATGGAGGGATGGAGAGCTGAAAGGACAGGGGGATGGAGAGATGAAAGGACGGGGGGATGGAGAGATGAAAGGACGGGGGGATGGAGGGATGAAAGGACGGAGGGATGGAGAGATGAAAGGACGGAGGGATGGAGGGACGGAGGGATGGAGGGACGGAGGGATGAAAGGACGGAGGGATGGAGGGATGAATGGATGGACGGATGGAGAGCTGAAAGGACGGGGGGATGGAGAGATGAAAGGACGGGGGGATGGAGGGATGAAAGGACGGAGGGATGGAGAGCTGAAAGGACGGGGGGATGGAGAGATGAAAGGATGGGGGGATGGAGGGATGAAAGGACGGAGGGACGGAGGGATGAAAGGACGGAGGGATGGAGGGATGAATGGATGGAGGGATGGAGAGCTGAAAGGACAGAGGGGTGGAGAGATGAAAGGACGGAGGGATGGAGGGATGAAAGGACGGAGGGATGGAGGGATGAAAGGACGGAGGGATGGA
>NC_034174.2:75251112-75253612 GCF_002021735.2 Oncorhynchus kisutch | reverse complement strand
GTTAAGGGGCAGAACGACAGATTTTTACCTTGTCAGCTCAGGGATTCGTTTTTGCAATCTTCCGGTTACTAGTCCAACGCTCTAACCACCTGCCTTACATTTCACTCCACGAGGAGACTGCGTGGCAGGCTGACTACCTGTTACTCCACGAGGAGACTGCGTGGCAGGCTGACTACCTGTTACGCTTGGGCAGCAAGAAGCCAAGGTAAGTTACTAGCTAGCATTAAACTTTAAAAAAAATCTATCTTCACATAATCACTAGTTAACTTGATTCGACCATATTAATGACCAAAGGCTCGTATTTCTGTTATTATGTTATAATTAACTCTATGATTTGATATTTGATAGAGCAGTCTGACTGAGCGATGGTAGGCAGCAGCAGGCTCGTAAGCATTCATTCAAATAGCACTTTCGTGCGTTTGCCAGGAGCTCTTCGCAATGCTTCAAGCATTGAGCTGTTTATGACTTCAAGCCTATCAACTCCTGAGATTAGGCTGGCAATACTATAGTGCCTATAAGAACATCCAATAGTCAAAGGTTAATGAAATACAAATGGTATAGAGAGAAATAGTCCTATAATTCCTATAATAACTACAACCTAAAACTTCTTACCTGGGAATATTGAAGGCTCATGTTAAAAGGAACCACCAGCTTTCATATGTTCTCATGTTCTGAGCAAGGAACTTAAATGTTAGCTTTTTTACATGGCACATATTGTACTTTTACTTTCTTCTCCAACACTTTGTTTTTGCATTATTTAAACCAAATTGAACATGTTTCATTATTTATTTGAGGCTAAATTGATTTTATTGATGTTTTATATTAAGTTAAAATAAGTGTTAATTCAGTATTGTTGTTATTGTCATTATTACAAATAAATACATGTAATTTTTTTAATTGGCCGATTAATCGGTATCGGCTTCCCCCCCCCCCCCCCCCCCCCCCCCCCCCCCCCGCCCCCCCCCCCCCCCCCCCCGTCCTCCAATAATCGGTATCGGCGTTGAAAAATCATAATCGGTCGACCTCTAGTTAATACTTGGTCTATCTGTAGACAATTAGAATGCGACAAGTGTCGCTGGTCAAAACAACATTTAATTTATACTCCGGTGGACTGTCTGTAGACCGTTGCTGCGACCGTTTCCGTTGTCGTGGTTACCTGACTGAAACTGTGCACAAGTTCTTAAATTCTCCGGTAGAATGCCCTGCTTTTATTTCGTCACACTCACAACCGTAAGCTATTTTCTGTAATTAGCTTGCCATTAACTTGTAAATAATGATCTTGTTGTGAGTTTATTTTCCTGTAATAATGAATAAAAACGTGCTAAAGTTAAGATGGTGTCAGCTATGATATGGTCATTATTTAAACAGGCTACCCAGCAAGCTAACAAGCTAACAAGCTACAAACAAACCAAGATATTGTTTAGAAAGTTACTTTAAGTGGCCAGCCTTGCTAGGACATATACATTTTGGACCAGCAGGCTGCTGATGTCACGCAGCCTGTCGTTTTTGTGTTTCTACTTTTCTGTAACGACAAGTTTGATTTTGGACGACAATAGAACGTTCATGATGTCACCGCGACAACTGTCGATAGACCGACTGTAAACCAACCTTGAACCCATTACCAATGTTCCCTTAAGGCTTTAGGCAGTACAAACGGTTCAACAAATCAGAACTGGTTACCAGGACTTAAACTCTACAACTTGACATAGCAATGCCGTTGTCAACGGAACCCGCAATTAGATACTGTGTAGGAGCATGTAGAGAAGGAATGGCTTGACAGTAACGTTTCATGTTGAGGGCCTGAGCAGCTAGGATAGGTTTAGTGCTACAGTAGGTTCTTGACCCCGCTATTCATGCAGGCACACATGGCAGCACACACACGCAAGCACACACACACACTAATATCCCTAATCCTCTCGAAACAAAAACACAATGCAGCAAAAATTGTAAAGTCCAGACCACTCTCGACCCTTACTATGCTTTCCACAAATTCTCCATCCAATCCATCCATCTACACATTCCACACACTCCACACACAACTTACGACCATAACAACACCATTACCCCTCGTCATCCTCCGATCGACACACTTCACTGGAAACCTAACCCACCAAAACAAGCCTTGTAAGTCGCGGTGCGACACACTCCCAAGAGCCTGTTTCAGACACACACACACACGTACATACACACACAGACACACACACACTCCCAAGAGCCTGTTTCAGACACACACACACGCACATACGCACACACACACTCCCAAGAGCCTGTTTCCTGGGGTAGAGTTTCAGTCCCTCTACTAAACTGTTGCTGTTTGGGGTCTATAGGAGAAGAAAGGGGGAAGAAAGAGGGAAGAAAGAGAGATAGCGAGGGACACACCACCTGACACAGGTTACACCTGAGTTACACCTGGATCGGGTTGCTGTGTCTCTCACCTGGGGAGGGAGGGAGGGAGGGAGGGAGGGAGGGAGGGAGGGAGGGAGGGAGGGAGGGAGGGAGG